>NC_053024.1:291176126-291253907 GCF_003073215.2 Triticum urartu | reverse complement strand
TATCTTGCAAGTCTATAGTCACCTATTATGTGTTATGATCCGTTAACCCCGAAGTGACAATAATCGGGATACTTACCGGTGATGACCGTAGTTTGAGGAGTTCATGTATTCACTATGTGTTAATGCTTTGTTCCGGTACTCTATTAAAAGGAGGCCTTAATATCCCTTAGTTTCCGTAAGGACCCCGCTGCCACGGGAGGGTAGGACAAAAGATGTCATGCAAGTTCTTTTCCATAAGCACGTATGACTATATTCGGAATACATGCCTACATTACATTGATGAATGGAGCTAGTTCTGTGTCACCCTAGGTTATGACTGTTACATGATGAACCGCATCCGGCATAATTCTCCATCACCGATCCATTGCCTACGAGCTTTCCATATATTGTTCTTCGCTTATTTACTTTTCCGTTGCTATTGCTATCATCACTACAAAATACCAAAAACATTACTTTTACTGTTACCTTTTGCTACCGTTACCACTACTATCATATTACTTTGCTACTAAACTTGCTGCAGATATTAAGTTTCCAGGTGTGGTTGAATTGACAACTCAGCTGCTAATACTTGAGAATATTCTTTGGCTCCCCTTGTGTCGAATCAATAAATTTGGGTTGAATACTCTTACCCTCGAAAACTGTTGCGATCCCCTATACTTGTGGGTTATCAAGACTATTTTCTGGCGCCGTTGCCGGGGAGCATAGCTCTATTCTTTGAGTCACTTGGGATTTATATCTTCTTATCATTATGAAGAACTTGAAAGATCCAAGAACCAAGATTTATCCCTCAACTACGAGGGGAGGTAAGGAACTGCCATCTAGCTCTGCACTTGATTCACCTTCTGTTTTAAGTAAGCTTGCGACACCTAAACCTGCTTCTGCTATTCGTTCTGATATGTCGCATGTTATTGATGATGCCACTTCTGCTATACATGATACTTATGATGAAACTACTTCTATGCTTGATACTACTGTGCCACTTGGTGAATTTCTTGATGAACAACTTGCTAGGGCTAGAGAGATTGAAAATATTGAATCTGATAATACTGATGAAATTGATGATGAAGACTTGCCTGTTATTCCCTGAGGGTTATGTTTTTGATAAAGAAGCTTCTTTAGCTATTTTAGCTTGCAAAGATAGATACGAACTTAAGAGGTTATTAGCTAAATGGAATCAGCAATCTCTAAATGCTAGAATGAAACCTGACCCTGCTTTTGCTACTTCACCTATCTGTGTTACGATAAGGATTATGAATTCTCTGTTGATCCTGATATAATTACTTTGGTTGAATCTGATCCTTTTCATGGCTATGAATCTGAAACTGTTGTGGCACATCTTACTAAATTAAATGATATAGCCACCCTGTTCACTAATGATGAGAGAACTCGCTACTTTTATATCCTTAAAATATTTTGTTCTCATTAAAGGGTGATGCTAAGATATGGTTTAATTCTCTTGATCCTGGTTGTGTGCGTAGTCCCCAGGATATGATTTATTACTTCTCTGCTAAATATTTCCCTGCTCATAAGAAACAAGCTGCTTTAAGGGATATATATAATTTTGCGCAAATTGAAGAAGAGAGTCTCCCACAAGCTTGGGGGAGGCTTCTCCAATTACTTAATGCTTTGCCTGATCATCCTCTTAAGAAAAATGAAATACTTGATATCTTTTATAATGGACTAACCGATGCCTCCAGAGATTACCTGGATAGTTGTGCTGGTTCTGTTTTCAGGGAAAGAACACCGGATGAAGCTGAAATTCTATTGAATAATATGTTGACAAATGAAAATAATTGGACACCTCGGAGCCAATTCCTGAGCCTATTCCTAAACCAACTCCGAAGAAGAGGGGTATTCTATTTCTCAGTCCTGAAGATATGCAAGAGGCAAAGAAATCTATGAAAGAAAAAGGTATTAAAGCTGAAGATGTTAAGAATTTACCTCCTATTGAAGAAATACATGGTCTTAATTTACCGCCTGTGAAGAAACATATGATCTTAATCCATTACCTATTGAAGAAACTCATGGTCTTGATAACCCGACACAGGTAGTAAAGGTAAATTCTCTCTATAGATATGATAAAGCTGAAATCCCATTTACTAAGTTTGCTAGCCCATGCTTAGATGAGTTTGATAAATTTATGGTTAAGCAAGAAGATTTTAATGCTTATTTTGGTAGACAATTGAAATACAATTCAAATATGCTTGAACACTTGGGTGATTATATGGCTAATGTCAAAGGTGAACTTAAACTTATTAGTAAACATGCTTCTATGGTTACCACTCAAGTAGAACAAGTACTTAAAGCTCAAAATGATTTGCTTCAATGAATTGAATAGTAAGGATAATGATAATGCTGTTAGAGTTATGACTAGAGGTGGTAGAATGACTCAGGAACCTTTGTATCCTGAAGGCCACCCTAAGAGAATTGAGCAAGATTCTCAGAGAAATAATATAGATGCACCTAGTCCTTCTAAAAGGAAGAAAAAGAAAAATGATAGGACTTTGCATGCTTCTAGTGAACCTGTTATTGAAACACCTGAGAATCCAAATGATATTTCTATTTCTGATGCTGAAAACTCAATCTGGTAATGAACCTGAAACTAGTAATAATGTTAATGATAATGTTCATGATGATGCTCAACCTAGTAATGATAATGATATAGAAATTGAACCTGTGTTGATCTTGATAACCCACAATCAAAGAATCAACGTTATGATAAGAAAGACTTTGTTGCTAGGAAACATGGTAAAGAAAGAGAACCATGGGTTCAGAAACCCATGCCTTTTCCTCCCAAACCATCCAAGAAAAAGGATGATGAGGATTTTGAGCGCTTTGCTGAAATGATTAGACCTATCTTTTTGCGTATGCGATTAACTGATATGCTCAAAATGAATCCTTATGCTAAGTATATGAAAGATATTGTTACAAATAAAAGAAAGATACCGGAAGCTGAAATTTCCACCATGCTTGCTAATTATACTTTTAAGGGTGGAATACCAAAGAAACTTGGAGATCCCGGTGTACCAACTATACCATGCTCCATTAAAGGAAACTATGTTAAAACTGCTTTATGTGATCTTGGAGCCGGTGTTAGTGTTATGCCTCTCTCTTTATATCGTAGACTTGATTTGAATAAGTTGACACCTACTGAAATATCTTTGCAAATGGCTGATAAATCAACTGCTATACCTGTCGGTATTTGTGAGGATGTGCCTGTTGTAGTTGCAAACGTTACTATTTTAACGGACTTTGTTATTCTTGATATTCCCGAGGACGATAGTATGTCTATTATTCTTGGAAGACCCTTTTTGAATACTGCAGGGGCTGTTATTGATTGCACTAAAGGCAATGCCACTTTTCATGTTAATGGTAATGAGCATATGGTACACTTTCCGAGGAAACAACCTCAAGTTCATAGTATCAACTCTATTGGAAAAATTCCATCGATTATATTTGGAGGTTTTGAATTTCCTCTTCCTACTTTCAAGAAGAAATATGATATTGTTATTATTGGGGATGTGCATACCCCCGTTGAGTTAACATAGTGTTATTCGAAATTTCTCCGGTTCCATGTTATTCGGAATGAGTTCGTTAACAAGACTTGATCAACCTTGTTAGTGGATTCCTTTTGATGATCATGAGATGGATGAAACTAGAAGGCACAACCTTCTGTACCCCACTTTTACTTTCTGTTATTTATATTAAATAAAATAAAAACAAATATTTTTCTGTCTGTTATCTGATTATCCGTGCAATATAAAAATACCCCGAAAATAAAAGTTCTCCAAATGCCCTGAAATTTAAATATAATTTTTTCCAGAATATTTGAGAATATTTGGCACTGAAAACATAACAAGGGGGTCAACCACCTGCCCACAAGGGTGGAGGGCGCGCCCTACCCCCCTGGGCGCGCCCCCTGCCTCGTGGGCCCATGGTGGCCCTCCTCCACTTATCCTTTCACCCATACACTCCTTCTTCCTCCCCCAAACACGAAGAACCAGCTCCAACCCGAGTCCAAGCTCGTTTTGCTGCCATTTTCGATCTCCTTGCTCAAAGCACCTCTCACAAAACTGCTTGGGGAGATTGTTCCTTGGTATGTGACTCCTCCATTGGTCCAATTAGTTTTTGTTCTAGTGCTTTATTCATTGCAAATTTTTGCTGCTTAGGTGACCCTGTTCTTGAGCTTGCATGTCAAATTTATATGGTCAAAAGTAGTTTTGATGCATGATATAGGCCCTAGGCACTTGTAGGAGTAGTTGCTATCAATATTATTGAGTTTGGTTTACTTTTATTTTGAAGTTACTAAAAAATTTCAGAATTTTTCAGAGGAAGAAATATGCTTAAGAAAATGTTCCAAGGTGGTTCTTCAAGGAATCAAGGACCCAGTCTTGCAATGCGTGATGCTGATGATGAGCCACCAAGAGATGCTCCAGTGCGTCCTTGTGAATGGCCTTCTGAGAACTTTATGGATCGAGCGGGAATTAAGGAGGAATTTAATGCATATTTGCGTAACGCTGATCTTGTGAGCTTCGAGGAAGGGAAGTGCAGCCAGTATCACAATCTCACTAGTTCCTTTGTGAGGAGGTTTGAATTTTCATCTTCACGTAATTCTCCAACTGTCCTGTTTGATCTTTATGAAAATTCTTACACTGTGGACTTAGAGATTTTACCACTGCTTGGCAAACTTCACAATGGGGTAGTATAAGGGATTCCTCGCAAATCTGAATTTAGAGATTTTCTTTTAGCATATATAACTGTGGAGAATCTAAGAGATTATTACACAAGCTACCATTAGGGGAGCATTCACTTTCCTGCTATACATATTTTGCTCTCTTCATAGGTAGATGCATTAATGGTAAAGATGAGACATGTCATATGTGTGTCCCTGATCTCATGTTAGGAGATAAATCTTATAATTTGGGAGCCATTGTTGCATGTAGGTTGCATCTTAATAGATTTAATGGAGATTTCTTTGGAGGAATTTATGCAACACGCATAGCTAATTTTCTTGGTGTAGCCATACGCGAATATGATATTGAATTACCCCCTGCTTACCTAGACTTTAATGCTATGGTTCACCACCAGTTTGTCGAGAGGAATGAATCACCTCTCCAGTATCGACTAATCTTTGACAGACGCCGTGTGTCCATATTACTCTCCCTGCTCCTGCCTTCTTTGATCATCAGGCAAAAGGAAGATATGTTATTACCAGAGAGGAGGCAGATGAGTACGAGAGGAGGGAGAGGGCCGCTCGTCGCCACGCTGCAGCTCAGGAGGCGATAGCCGCTGCATCTCAGTACGACCCCAAGCTATTATATGGATATCCGCCAGGCCAGCCGTGGCCATAGACCAACTTAGGCCAAAAGCCTAAGCTTGGGGGAGTACGTATTTCCCACCGACATTACATTTGTTCACACACTCATTGCTAGATGTCGGTGCTCATACTTTTTCATTGTATCATCCATGCTAGTTTATTTTCTTTTTATGCTTTCTTCTTGTGTGTTTAATAAACCTTAAGAAAAAAAAAAAATTAGTTGTAGCTTTTAATTAGTTTATTTCCATGCTTGTAGTAGTAATTAAAAAGAAAACCCAAAAAGATTCCTGTTCTTCTTTTGCTTGTTGGGAGCTTTCCCGTGTAAATAGTTTTATTTCTTTTCTTTTCTTTGGGGGTCGATAGGAGAAGACCATAATTAAATTGTTGAAGTGGCTCTTATATGCATTATTGTTGATCTGACAAAAGAGCCCATATTGCCTTGTCTTCTCTGTTTATTGAATGCTTGTAGATTCCAGCTTAGTCCAATGCACGTGCACTATTATTATTATTATTATTATTATTATTCACAAGTGAAAGGCAATTATGATGATATATGATGGACTGACTGAGATGAGAAAAGCTGGTATGAACTCGACCTCTTTTGTTTTTGTAAATATGATTAGTTCATCATTCCTGATTCAGCCTATTATGAATAAACATGTTTGCAATGACAACTAGAGATCATAGTTTCTTGTGCCATGCTTGATTAGCTATGAGTTATAATGGTTTACCTTGCGTGCCAACATGCTATTAAAATGGTTGTGATGTGGTATGATAGGGTGGTATCCTCCTCTGAATGATTTAAGTGACTTGACTTGGCACATGTTCACGCATGTAGTTGAAACAAAATCAACATAGCCTTCACGATATTTATGTTCATGGTGGATTATATCCTACTCATGCTTGCATTCGGTGTTGATTAATTTTAATGCATGTTCATGACTGTTGTCGCTCTCTAGCTGGTCGCTTCCCAGTCTTTTGCTAGCCTTCACATGTACTAAGCGGGAATACTGCTTGTGCATCCAACTCCATAAACCCCAAAGTTATTCCATATGAGTCCACCATACCTACCTATATACGGTATCTACCTGCCGTTCCAAGTAAATTTGTATGTGCCAAACTCTAAACCTTCAAATAAATATCTGTTTTGTATGCTCGAATAGCTCATGTATCAACTAGGGTTGTCCGTATCTTCCATGTTAGGCAGGGTTATTCTCAAGAGGAGTGGACTCCGCTCCTCACTCACGAGAAAGTGGCTGGTCACGGGATGCCCAGTCCCATGCTTTATGCAAACTAAATCAAAATAATTGCAAACAAAACTCCCCCTGGGACTCTTGTTAGTTGGAGGCACTCATTGTTTTCGAGCAAGCCATGGATTGATGCTTGTTGGTGGAAGGGGGAGTATAAACTTTACCATTCTGTTTGGGAACCGCCTATAATGTGTGTAGCATGGAAGATATTGCCATCTCTTGGTTGTTATGTTGACAATGAAAGTATACCGCTCAAAATATTATTCACCTCTATTTCAAAACCGAGCTCTGGCACCTCTACAAATCCCTGCTTCCCTCTGCGAAGGGCCTATCTATTTACTTTTATGCTGAGTCATCATCCTCTTATTAAAAAGCACCAGTTGGAGAGCACCGCTGTCATTTGCATTCATTATTGTTAGTTTACATTGAGTATGACTTGACTGGATCTCTTTTACCATGAATTACAATGTCTAGTCAGTCCTTGGTCTTTAAAGGTGCTCTGCATTTATGTTTTGCGGTCTCAGAAAGGGCTAGCGAGATACCATCTTGTTATATCATATTATGATTGTTTTGAGAAAGTGTTGTCATCCGAGATTTATTATTATTGCTCGCTAGTTGATTATGCTATTGATATGAGTAAACTTGAGACCTAAGCATTATTGGCGAAACGTGGTTAGTTATAATCTTTGCTGAAAAACTTGAATGCTGGCTTTAACATATTTACAACAACAAGAGCCAAACAGAGTTTGTTAAAAGTTTTTCTTTATCACTTTCAGTTGTCAAAACTTGAATTGCTGAGGACAAGCAAGGTTTAAGCTTGGGGGAGTTGATACGTCTCCATCATATCTACTTTTTCAAACACTTTTGCCCTTGTTGACTCTAACTTGCATGATTTGAATGGAACTAACCCGGACTGACGCTGTTTTCAGCAGAATTACCATGGTGTTATTTATGTGCAGAAACAAACGTTCTCGGAATGACCTGGAACTTCACGGAGCAACTTTGGAATAATATAAAAAATACTACAAAAGATGAAGGCCAGGGGGCCAACACCTGTCCACTGAGGTGGGGGGTGCGCTGCCCCCCTAGGGCGCGCCCCCTACCTCGTGGGCCCCCTGGAGCTCCTCCGACTCCAACTCCAACTCTATATATTGTGTTTCGGGGAGAAAAAAATCAGAGAGAAGAATTCATATCGCGTTTTACGATACTGAGCCGCCGCCAAGCCCTAAAACCTCTCGGGAGGGCTGGTCTGGAGTCCGTTCAGGGCTCCGGAGAGGGGAATCTGCCGCCATCGTCATCATCAACCATCCTCCATCACCAATTTCATAATGCTCACGACCGTGCGTGAGTAATTCCATCGTAGGCTTGCTAGGACGGTGATGGATTGGATGGGATCTATCATGTAATCGAGTTAGTTTTGTTAGGGTTTGATCCCTAGTATCCACTATGTTCTGAGATTGATGTTGCTATGACTTTGCTATGCTTAATGCTTGTCACTAGGGCCCGAGTGCCATGATTTCAGATCTGAACCTATTATGTTTTCATCAATATATGAGAGTTCTTGATCCTATCTTGCAAGTCTATAGTCACCTATTATGTGTTATGATCCGTTAACCCCGAAGTGACAATAATCGGGATACTTACCGGTGATGACCGTAGTTTGAGGAGTTCATGTATTCACTATGTGTTAATGCTTTGTTCCGGTACTCTATTAAAAGGAGGCCTTAATATCCCTTAGTTTCCGTAAGGACCCCGCTGCCACGGGAGGGTAGGACAGAAGATGTCATGCAAGTTCTTTTCCATAAGCATGTATGACTATATTCGGAATACATGCCTACATTACATTGATGAACTGGAGCTAGTTCTGTGTCACCCTAGGTTATGACTGTTACATGATGAACCGCATCCGGCATAATTCTCCATCATCGATCCATTGCCTACGAGCTTTCCATATATTGTTCTTCGTTTATTTACTTTCCCGTTGCTATTGCTATCATCACTACAAAATACCAAAAACATTACTTTTCTATTGTTACCTTTTGCTACCGTTACCACTACTATCATATTACTTTGCTACTAAATACTTTGCTGCAGATACTAAGTTTCCAGGTGTGGTTGAATTGACAACTCAGCTGCTAATACTTGAGAATATTCTTTGGCTCCCCTTGTGTCGAATCAATAAATTTGGGTTGAATACTTTACCCTCGAAAACTATTGCGATCCCCTATACTTGTGGGTTATCAGGATGTTAAAGAAGACAAGCTAGCAGAGGTCAAGGTTGCTAACACCAAAAAGCACACTTTCCAGTCCTTCATGGATACTTTCCTTGACGCTGCCACTCGCATCGCAGACATCATAGACCTTGACAGTTTCTGCGATCCAGCCAGTCCTTCTCCTGACAAGTGATCAAAAAACATTATGCTTCACCTTTATTTGCCTCGGAATGTCGAGTGATCGTTTAATCGTTAAACTCCTTCGGGATGCCCGAGTAATTTAATCTATGGTCTGGAACCTTAGGATTTATCTGAAGTTGGCTTATCTCTGAATATGCTTGTGTTTGCCTTTGAGTGGAACTTGTTCTTCACTCGGAATAGTCTTTGAACTTGTGCTGCAGCTCTGAGGGAAACGTAACAGTCGACCTGCACCTCATCGTCCTTACGGATCAGGATGGAGCGCACATTGTACTTGTGGCGCAGTTCTGAGAAGAAGGTCGCAGTCGACCTACACCTCGTCGTCCTTGCGGATCAGGATGGAGCGCACGTTGTACTTGTGGCGTAGTTCCGAGGAGAAGTTCGCAGTCGACCTGCACCTCATCGTCCTTGCGGATCAGGATGGAGCGCATGTTGTACTTGTGGTGCAGCTCTGAGGAGAAGGTCGCAGTCGACCTGCACCTTGTCGTCCTTGCGGATCAGGATGGAGCGCATGTTGTACTTGTGGCACAGCTCTGAGGAGAAGGTCACAGTCGACCTGCACCTCGTCGTCCTTGCGGATCGGTATGTGTTTCAAACTTAGGCGAGTACTGGACTGCAGCTAAGCCCCCGAGTGAGAGGGTTGCTCACCAATCGGTAAGATTTTTTAAACTTAGGCGAGTACTGTACTGCAGCTAAGCCCCCGAGTGAGAGGGTTGCTCACCACTCGGTAGGATTTTCTTTAAACTTAGGTGAGTACTGGACTGCAGCTAAGCCCCTGAGTGAGAGGGTTGCTCACCACCCGGTAGGATTTTCTTTAAACTTAGGCGAGTACTGGACTGCAGCTAAGCCTCCGGGTGAGAGGGTTGCTCACCACTCGGTAGGATTTTCTTTAAACTTAGGCGAGTACTGGACTCCAGCTAAGCCCCCGAGTGAGAAGGTTGTTCACCACTCGGGAGGATTTTTCAAACTTAAGCGAGTAATGGACTGCATCTAAGGCCCCGAATGAGAGGGTTGCTCAGCACTCGATAGGATTTTTCACACTTAGGCGAGTACTGGACTGCAGCTAAGCCCGCGAGTGAGAGGGTTGCTCACCACTCGATAGGATTTTTCAAACTTAGGCGAGTACTGGACTGTAGCTAAGCCCCCGAGTGAGACGTTTGCTCACCACTCAGTAGGATTTTCCAAACTTAGGCGAAACGGATTCGCAACTAAGCCTCCGAGTGAGAGGGTTGCTCACCACTCGGTAGGATTTTTCAAACTTAGGCGAGTACTAGACTGCAGATAAGCCCCCGAGTGAGAGGGTTGCTCTTCACTCGGTGGGATTTTTTCAAACTTAGGCGAGTACTGGACTGCAGCTAAGCCCCCGAGTGAGAGGGTTGCTCTTCACTCGGTGGGATTTTTTCAAACATAGGCGAGTACTGGACTGCAGCTAAGCCCCCGAGTGAGAGGGTTGCTCTTCACTCCGTGAGATTTTTCAAACTTATGCGAGTACTGGACTGCAGCTAAGCTCCCGAGTGAGAGGTTTGCTCACCACTCGGTAGGATTTTTCAAACTTAGGCGAAACGGATTCGCAGCTAAGCCTTCGAGTGGGAGCTTTGCTCACCACTCGGTAGGATTTTTTCGAACTTAGGCGAAACGGGTTCACAGCTAAGCTCCCGAGTGGGAGCGTTTCTCACCACTCGGTAGGATTTTTCGAACTTAGGCGAAACGGGTTCGCAGCTAAGCCACCCACTGGGGGATTTAGAGCATATGAAAAAGGAACAATAATCATTTATGAGACTGTAAAAACTGTGTCTTTGATAATCAAACTAGAAGGTATTTCTTATTACATCTCAACTGTCTGAATGCTTAAGTGTAAAAGGGGCGGAGCAGCTCCGCATTCCAAGCGCGTGGCTCGTCTTTCTTGTGCTCGACATTGTATAAGTGGTATGCTCCGTTGTGGAGCACTCTGGTGACAATGAAGGGGCCTTCCCAAGCAGGAGTGAGCTTGTGTGGTTTCTGCTGATCCACTCGAAGAACCAAGTCTCCCTCTTGAAATGCTCGACCCTCATGTTTCTGGCGTGGAATCGATGCAGGTCTTGACTGGTAAATGGTCGACCGGATCAGGGCCATCTCTCTTTCCTCTTCTAGGAGATCATCCGCATCTTGCCGAGCCTGTTCTGCTTCATCTTCTGAGAAAATCTCGACTCGGGGTGCTGTTGACACACGAACACGTCACGTGTACCCTCGACGCCTGGGGGTGATGCACCGCAGCTCACGTCGAAGGAGACCCGACCGACAGCGCGATACGCAAGACAGTCGACGGGCGCTTTTGCAGACCCGAAAACCCCACACCCCCGGGAGGGACCCCGTCAGGGAGTGCGGCGGCTATGGGCTGCCCTAGGTCGATTCGCTCGCCCCTAGAGCCTCGGGATTCGCAGCTCTCAAACACGAAGAACAGCGAAGAACGAGAGAGAAAAACGGTGGAGAGATAAAACGTAGATGAAAAAGTAGTATATTGATTTGTTCGATTGTGTGTTGTTCAATCGGCCATCACCCCCAACATATATAAGAGGCGGCTGGACTTCCCGTACAAGCAAAGGATTCATCTAGGCTTTCCTTACAAAAAAATTACATCAATTCACGTCCTAGAGTCCTAGTTCTATTCCAACTCGGATTCAGTCTGAATCTGGCCCAACTTCTGTCTTCCTCCTTGCGCGGGCCGCCGAGCTTGCATATGACCTCCGATCAAGACGGCCCAAATATGAAACTTGTGCGCCTCGACGAGACGAACAATCCTTATGTTGAACACTTTTCCAAATAAGACCATCTTGAATATTCTACGAAGCCATCTTTAATATCCAGTCGGACTCGGTCATGTAACGGACTGGATTGTCCGAGTCTCGTAGTGAACTTACAGGCCGTATACTATCTCATATGATAATGACTCCAAAACCAAAGTTCACCGTTTTGACGATGCGCACAACTTCCGTGTTGATCACTTTTCCATCCGAGGTCATCTGGATTACCTTTCGGGCACATCTTCAGTTTCACTCGGATCCGAGCTCATCCACTCGGATATTAGAGTTTTTCGTCCGACTGGACCTTTTCACTCGGATGTTAGAGTCTTTCACTCGGAAGACAATCTTTCACTCGAATGACTATAATTTCACTCGGAAGACAATCTTTCACTCGGATGACTATATTTCGCTCGGAAGGCAATATCTTACTCGAACGTCAAGTTTTCATTCCGATGGTAATCTTTTCACTCGGAATAACTTCACTCGGATGATAATTTCACTCGGATTACTATATTTTCACTCGGAAGCCAATCTTTTACTCGATCGATAAGTTTTTCACTCGACCTTTTACTCGATCGGTAGGTTTTCACTCGGATGGTAAACTTTTCACTCGGATTTCCCGACTGAAAACACAGCCTGATCTTGATTTGCCTCTCCAGGTTGCATACGACCTCGGATTGAGACAAATTTTATATGAAAAACAATCGGCTCGACGAGACAAAACTTTTTCGTGTTGAAGGTTTTTCGATTCAAGGCCGTCTTGATGGCCGAATTACTCGCGCAACCTATCAGACAAGTGTCTGGCACCTCGCGCCATATTTCCGTTGAGGTTCGGTCTGCAGTGTATTGCCTCTAACTTTTGCATATGAACTCGGATTGAGATGATTTATATATCAAAATCGATTGCCTCGACGAGACGAAGACAATTCCTTAAGAGTGCTCCTTCATCCGAGGTCATCTTGAAGACGTGATTGGCCAAAAACCACTCGGAACATTGAATTATGCCACTCGGAGTATAGTTTCGGTCCGTAAGATAAAGTCGAATGAATATAACCGAAACATCAAAGTGGTTCCACTCGGCGACGTGAATCTTTTCATGCTGAAAACCCGTTTCACTCGAGACCATCTTCATTGCAATCTGTATCTTGCCAAAATCAGGTGTCAACACATGCCCCCCTGTTTTTCGGCAAAGCTTGCACGCCGAAAAATAATATGCATAGTGTTTGTTCTAAGGACGATATCAACACTCCATCGGCCATTTATTTTTCTCAGGGCGATAATTATGTATCGGCCATGTTTGTGCTAAGGGCGATAATCGTATATCGGCCATTGCCTACTTAGGCTTCCTGCCACACACTCGGGTGGTACTTCTTCAAATATTTGCCATTGAGAGCTCGAGGTAACAATGCCCCTTGTATTGATTCCACCAAATATGAATTTCCGGGAACAACTCTTGTAATTCTAAAAGGACCTTCCCAACTTGGAGACCACTTCCCGAATTTTCTATCTCTTGAACCAATCGGCAGAATCACTTTCCAGACGAGATCACCAACTTGAAAATTCTTCAACTTAACTTTCTTATTGTAAGCTCTTGCAACCCTCAACTTGTCTCTCTCTATGGACTTCAAAGCAACCAAACGTTTATCGGCAACCTCATCAATATTGTCCATCATCAAGTTATAAAAGTCTACTGCCGATAAATCATTTTGTTTGGCTATTCTCAAAGCATTCAAATTTACTTCCACTGGTAAAACGGCCTCTTGACCATATACTAGCTCATATGGGGTCACCTTCGTAGCACCATGCCTTGAAATTCTATGTGCCCACAAAGCTTCAGACAACAACTCATGCCATCTCCTTGGATTATCTTCAATCTTTTTCTTGATGAGTTTGATTAAAATTTTATTGCTAGACTCAGCTTGTCCATTAGCTTGGGCATAATATGGAGAGGAATTGAGCAACTTTATGTTATAAGATCCGGCAAACTCTCTGACTTGGTGTGACATGAAAGATGAACCTTGATCTGTTGTTAACGTTTGAGGAATACCGAATCTATGAATAATGTGCTCGGTTATGAATTGAATTACCTCTGTATGTGTCATGTTCTTGAGAGGTACTGCTTCAGACCATTTAGTGAAATAATCAGTTGCCACCAATACGAACCGATGCCCCTGTGAGGAAGATGGATGAATTTGCCCAATAAAGTCTAAACCCCATCCTCTGAAAGGCCACGGCTTGATAATAGGATGCAACATAACAGCAGGAACCAATTGAATATCCACAAAATTTTGACAAGCTTCGCACCCTTTATAATATCTGAAGCAATCATTAATCATAGTCGGCCAATAAAACCTAGCACGTCGCAATAACCATTTCATCTTGGGAGCCGGCTGGTGAGTGCCACAAATGCCTCCATGTACCTCTCCCATAGCAACTCTTGTCTGGTCCTCATCCAAACACTTTAGAAGAACATCATCGACTGTTCGGCGATAAAGACCATCATCTCTCATTATATACTTGAAAGCCATACGCCGAACAGCCCTGTCCACCCTTTCACTCGGATTGCACAAGTAATCAACAATGGGCTTCCTCCAGTCGGGATTGTCACCTGCACTAGACTTTTTGTTAATGGCCGAATCAGTGGGTTCAGGTTCGGCCTCTCCCATATTGGCAAGACAAGACATCGGTCTTTGAGAGATATGAAACATGCCATGATCAACATGATATCCGGATGCTTGTTGTGCCAATTTATTTGCTTTCCAATTGTCATGTCTAGATATATGAGCAATGCTAAAGCAATCCAAAGTAGAAATTATATCTAGACATTTATCAAGATAAACATTAAGTGATTCGTCCAAACACTGAAAGACTTTGGATATTTGCTGCACCACTAGTAACGAATCACCATAAGCCTCAATATGTGTAACACCTATAGCAAGTAACATCTCTAGGCCGAATAATAATGCTTCATATTCGGCTTGATTGTTTGTGCAAAAATATTCTAAGCGGCATGAGGCTCATCTCTCTCCGTCTGAGGAGATATGTAAACAATACCAACACCTTGGCCATTGTACAAACTGAACCATCAAAGTATAATCTCCATGGTACTATTGAAACAAGGTTCATATCAACATCATGCTTGTTATTAATCCGATGTTCAACAATGAAATTAGCAACAATTTGGCCTTTCATGGATTTTAGAGATTCATAAGCCAAATCATATTCAATCAAAGCATAAGCCCACTTGCCAATTCTACCACTAAGAATTGGCCTATGCAACATGTATTTAATGACATCGGTTTGACAAGCTACTACACAAACACTCGGCACTAAATAATGTCTCAGTTTTGTGCAAGCAAAATATAAGCATAGACATAATTTCTCAATAAATGTATACCTTGTCTCTGCGTCCAATAAGCGGCGGCTCAAATAAGTGATGGCATGCTCTTTTCCTTCGGTCTCTTGAGTTAGAACAGCACCAATAACTCCTTCCTCTGCTGCAATGTAAAGTCTGAAGGGTTCCCTATGCTTGGGTGCTTTCATCACCGGAGGAGTGCACAAATAATTCTTGATCATATCAAATGCTTCTTGCTGTTTTGCCCCCCAAGTGAAATCAACATCATTCTTTAACCGAAGATAGGAGTAAATGCATCAACTTTCCCTGATAGATTAGCTATGAACCTTCTCAAATAATTGACCTTGCCAAGAAACTTTTGCATATCTCTCTTGCATGTTGGAGCCTCCACTTTATGTATGGCCTCTATCCTTTTTGGGATCAATCTCTATGCCATCTTCATGAATAATAAAACCCAAAAACTTGCCAGCTGACACCGAATGCACACTTTAAAGGATTCATCTTCAGTCCATACTTTTTCATTCTTTCGAAAGCTAAACGCAAATCGGCCAAGTGAGATTCAAAAGCATCCGATTTGACAACAATATCATCAATATAAACTTCAAGTATGACACCGAGTAAATCATGAAAAATTAAAATTCATAGCCCTTTGATACGTGGCTCCAGCATTTTTTAATCCGAATGTCATCACTGTCCACTCGAATAAACCAAGGAAACCAGGACATCGGAAAGCTGTTTTGTACATGTCCTCTTCGGCCATAAAAATTCGATTGTATCCGGCATTACCATCTGGAAAGCTAATAACCTTATGTCCAGAAGCATCATTAATAAGCATATCGGCTATTGGCATAGGATACTCATCTTTGGGTGTAGCCCTATTCAAATCTCTGAAATCAATGCACACCCTCAACTTGCCAGATCCTTCTTTCTCTCTACTGGGACAATGTTAGAAATCCACTCGGCATACCTGCAATAAAAAAGCCAAAAGAGTCGACAATGCCACTGTTGGGGAACGTAGTAATTTCAAAAAAATTCCTACGCACACGCAAGATCATGGTGATGCATATCAACGAGAGGGGAGAGTGTTGTCCACATACCCTCATAGACCGAAAGCGAAAGCGTTATGACAACGCGGTTGATTTAGTCGTACGTCTTCGCGACCCGACCGATCAAGCACCGAAACTACGGCACCTCCGAGTTCTAGCACACGTTCAGCTCGATGACGATCCCCGGATCTAATCCAGCAAAGTGTCGGGGAAGAGTTCTGTCAGCACGACGGCGTGGTGACGATCTTGATGTTCTACCATCGCAGGGCTTCGCCTAAGCACCGCTACAATATTATCGAGGATTATGGTGGAGGGGGGCACCGCACACGGCTAAGAGAACAATCACGAAGATCAACTTGTGTCTCTATGGGGTGCCCCCTGCCCCCGTATATAAAGGAGTGGAGGAGGGGAGGGCCGGCCCTCTCTATGGCGCGCCCTAGGGGAGTCCTACTCCCACCGGGAGTAGGATTTCCCCTTTCCTAGTCCAACTAGGAGTCCTTCCAAGTAGTAGGAGTAGGAGACAAGGAAGGGGTAGAGGGAAGAGAAGGAAGGAGGGGGCACCGCCCCTCCCCATAGTCCAATTCAGACTAGTCAATGGGGGGGCGCGCGACCTGCCTCTCCCTCTCCCCTAGAGCCCAATAAGGCCCATATACTTCTTCTCCCGTATTCCCATAACTCCCCGATACTCCGAAAAATACCCGAACCACTCGGAACCTTTCCGATGTCCGAATATAGTCGTCCAATATATCGATCTTTACGTCTCGACCATTTCGAGACTCCTCGTCATGTCCCCGATCTCATCCGGGACTCCGAACTCCTTCGGTACATCAAAACTCAAAAACTCATAATATAACTGTCATCGAAACCTTAAGCGTGCGGACCCTACGGGTTCGAGAACAATGTAGACATGACCGAGACACGTCTCCGGTCAATAACCAATAGCGGAACCTGGATGCTCATATTGGCTCCTACATATTCTACGAAGATCTTTATCGGTCAGACCGCATAACAACATACGTTGTTCCCTTTGTCATCGGTATGTTACTTGCCCGAGATTCGATCGTCGGTATCTCAATACCTAGTTCAATCTCGTTACCGGCAAGTCTCTTTACTCATTCCGTAATACATCATCTCACAACTAACTCATTAGTTGCAATGCTTGCAAGGCTTATGTGATGTGCATTACCGAGAGGGCCCAGAGATACCTCTCCGACAATCGGAGTGACAAATCCTAATCTCGAAATACGCCAACCCAACATGTACCTTTGGAGACACCTGTAGAGCTCCTTTATAATCACCCAGTTACGTTGTGACGTTTGGTAGCACACAAAGTGTTCCTCCGGCAAACGGGAGTTGCATAATCTCATAGTCATAGGAACATGTATAAGTCATGAAGAAAGCAATAGCAACATACTAAACGAATCGGGTGCTAAGCTCATTGGAACGGGTCATGTCAATCACATCATTCTTCTAATGATGTGATCCCGTTAATCAAATAACAACTCTCTTGTTCATGGTTAGGAAACATAACCATCTTCGATTAACGAGCTAGTCAAGTAGAGGCATACTAGTGACGTTTAGTTTGTCTATGTATTCACACAAGTATTATGTTTCCGGTTAATACAATTCTAGCATGAATAACAAACATTTATCATGATATAAGGAAATAAATAATAACTTTATTATTGCCTCTAGGGCATATTTCCTTCAGTCTCCCACTTGCACTAGAGTCAATAATCTAGTTCACATCGCCATGTGATTCAACACTAATAGTTCACATCACCATGTGATTAACACCCATAGTTCACATCATCATGTGACCTATACCCAAAGGGTTTACTAGAGTCAGTAATCTAGTTCACATCGCTTATGTGATTAACACCCAAAGAGTACTAAGGTGTGATCATGTTTTGCTTGTGAGATAATTTTAGTCAACGGGTCTGTCACATACAGATCCGTAAGTATTTTGCAAATTCCATGTCTACAATGCTCTGCACGGAGCTACTCTAGCTAATTGCTCCCACTTTCAATATGTATCTAGATCGAGACTTAGAGTCATCCAGATCTGTGTCAAAACTTGCATCGACGTAACTTTTTACGACGAACCTTTTGTCACCTCCATAATTGAGAAATATTTCCTTATTCCACTAAGGATAATTTTGACCGTTGTCCAGTGATCTACTCTTAGATCACTATTGTACTCCCTTGCTTAACACAGTGTGGGGTATACAATAGATCTGGTACACAGCATGACATACTTTATAGAACCTATGGCTGAGGCATAGGGAATGACTTTCACTCTCTTTCTATCTTCTGTCGTGGTCGGGCTTTGAGTGTTACTCAATTTCACACCTTGTAACACAGCCAAGAACTCTTTCTTTGACTGTTCCATTTTTGAACTACTTCAAAATATTGTCAAGGTATGTACTCATTGAAAAAACTTATCAAGCGTCTTGATCTATCTCTATAGATCTTGATGCTTAATATGTAAGCAGCTTCACCGAGGTCTTTCTTTGAAAAACTTCTTTCAAAAACACTCCTTTATGCTTTGCAGAATAATTCTACATTATTTCCGATCAACAATATGTCATTCACATATACTTATCAGAAATGCTGTAGTGCTCTCACTCACTTTCTTGTAAATACATGCTTCACCGCAAGTCTATATAAAACTATATGCTTTGATCAATTCATCAAAGCGTATATTCCAACTCTGAGATGCTTGCACCAGTCCATAGATGGATCGCTGGAGCTTGCACATTTTTGTTAGCACCTTTAGGATTGACAAAACCTTCTGGTTGCATCATATACAATAAATCCATTAAGGAATGCAACTTTGTTTATCCATTTGCCAGATTTCATAAAATGCGGCAATTGCTAACATGATTCGAACAGACTTAAGCATAGATACGAGTGAGAAACTCTCATCGTAGTGAACATCTTGAACTTGTCGAAAAACCTTTTTGCGACAATTCTAGCTTTGTAGATAGTAACACTACTATTAGCGTCCATCTTCCTCTTGAAGATCCATTTATTTTCAATTGCTTGCCGATCAACGGGCAAGTCAACCAAAGTCCATAGTTTGTTTTCATACATGGATCCCATCTCAGATTTCATGGCTTCAAGCCATTTTGCGGAATGTGGGCTCACCATCGCTTCTTCATAGTTCGTAGGTTCATCATGATCTAGTAGCATGATTTCCAGAACAGGATTACCGTACCACTCTGGTGCGGATCTTACTCTGGTTGATCTACGAGGTTCAGTAATAACTTGATCTGAAGTTTCATGATCATCATCATTAACTTCCTCACTAATTGGTGTAGGTGTCACAGAAACAGATTTCTGTGATGAACTATTTTCCAATAAGGGAGAAGGTACAATTACCTTATCAAGTTCTACTTTCCTCCCACTCACTTCTTTCAAGAGAAACTCCTTCTCTAGAAAGGATCCATTCTTAGCAACGAATGTCTTGCCTTCGGATCTGTGATAGAAGGTGTACCCAATAGTCTCCTTTGGGTATCCTATGAAGACATATTTCTCTGATTTGGGTTTGAGCTTATCAGGATGAAACTTTTTCATATAAGCATCACAATCCCAAACTTTAAGAAACGACAACTTTGGTTTCTTGCCAAACCACAGTTCAGATTGTGTCGTCTCAACGGACTTAGATGGTGCCCCTTTTTTAACGTGAATGCAGCTGTCTCTAATGCATGATCCCAAAACGATATTGGTAAATCGGTAAGAAACATCATAGATTGTACTATATCCAATAAAGTACGGTTATGACGTTCGGACACACCATTATGATGTGGTGTTCCAGGTGGCATGAGTTTGTGAAACTATTCCACATTGTTTTAATAGAAGACCAAACTCGTAACTCAAATATTCGTCTCTGCGATCAGATCGTAGAAACTTTATTTTCTTGTCATAATGATTTTCCACTTCACTCTGAAATACTTTGAACTTTTCAGACTTATGTTTCATCAAGTAGATATACTCATATCTGCTTAAATCATCTGTGAAGGTCAGAAAATAATGATACTTGTCGCGAGCTTTAATATTCATCGGACCACATACATCAGTATGTATGATTTCCAACAAATCTGTTGCTCGCTCCATTGTTCCGGAGAACAGAGTCTTTAGTCATCTTGCCCATAAGGCATGGTTCACAAGCACCAAGTGATTCATAATCAAGTGATTCCAAAATCCCATCAGCATGGAGTTTCTTCATGCGCTTTACACCAATATGGCCTAAACGGCAGTGCCACAAATAAGTTGCACTATCATTATTAATTTTGCATCTTTTGGTTTCAATATTATGAATATGTGTATCACTACGATCGAGATCCAATGAACCACTTTCATTGGGTGTGTAACCATATAAGGTTTTATTCATGTAAACAGAACAACAATTTGTTCTCTTACTTAAATGAATAACCGTATTACAATAAACATGATCAAATCATATTCATGCTCAACGCAAACACCAAATAACACTTATTTAGGTTCAACACTAATCCCGAAAGTATAGGGAGTGTGCGATGATGATCATATCAATCTTGGAACCACTTCCAACACACATCGTCACTTCACCCTTAACTAGTCTCTGTTTATTCTGCAACTCCCGTTTCGAGTTACTAATCTTAGCAACTGAACTAGTATCAAATACTGAGGGGTTGCTATGAACACTAGTAAAGTACACATCAATAACATGTATATCAATATACTTATGTTCACTTTGCCATCCTCTTTATCCGCCAATCACTTGGGGTAGTTCCGCTTCCAGTGACCAGTCCTCTGAGTAGAAGCACTTAGTCTCAGGCTTAGGACCAGACTTGGGCTTCTTCACTTGAGCAGCAACTTGCTTGCTGTTCTTCTTGAAGTTCCCCTTTTTTCCTTTGCCCTTTTCTTGAAACTAGTGATCTTGTCAACCATCAACACTTGATGCTCTTTCTTGATTTCTACCTTCATCGATTTCATCATGAAGAGCTTGGGAATCGTTTTCGTCATCCCTTGCATACTATAGTTCATCACGAAGTTCTACTAACTTGGTGATGGTGACTAGAGAATTCTGTCAATCACTATCTTATCTGGAAGATTAACTCCCACTTGATTCAAGCGATTGTAGTACCCAGACAATCTGAGCACATGCTCACTAGTTGAGCGATTCTCCTCCATCTTTTAGCTATAGAACTTGTTGGAGACTTCATATCTCTCAACTCGGGTATTTGCTTGAAATATTAACTTCAACTCCTGGAACATCTCATATGGTCCATGACGTTCAAAACGTCTTTGAAGTCCCGATTCTAAGCATTAAGCATGGTGCACTAAACTATCAAGTAGTCATCATATTGAGCTAGCCAAACGTTCATAACGTCTGCATCTGCTCCTGCAATAGGTCTGTCACCTAGCGGTGCATCAAGGACATAATTTTTCTTCTGTGCAGCAATGAGGATAAACCTCAGATCACGGATCCAATCCGCATCATTGCTACTAACATCTTTCAACACAATTTTCTCTAGGAACATATCAAAATAAACACAGGGAAGCAACAACGCGAGCTATTGATCTACAACATAATTTGCAAAATACTACCAGGACTAAGTTCATGATAAATTTAAGTTCAATTAATCATATTACTTAAGAACTCCCACTTAGATAGACATCCCTCTAATCCTCTAAGTGATCACGTGATCCAAATCAACTAAACCATGTCCGATCATCACGTGAGATGGAGTAGTTTCATGGTGAACATCACTATGTTGATCATATCTACTATATGATTCACGCTCGACCTTTCGGTCTCCGTGTTCCGAGGCCATATCTGTATATGCTTGGCTCGTCAAGTATAACCTGAGTATTCCGCGTGTGCAACTGTTTTGCACCCGTTGTATTTGAACATAGAGCCTATCACACCCGATCATCACGTGGTGTCTCAGCACGAAGAACTTTCGCAACGGTGCATACTCAGGGAGAACACTTCTTGATAATTATTGAGAGATCATCTTAAAATGCTACCGTCAATCAAAGCAAGATAAGATGCATAAAAGATAAACATCACATGCAATCAATATAAGTGATATGATATGGCCATCATCATCTTGTGCTTGTGATCTCCATCTTCGAGTCATGATCACCATCGTCACCGGCGGACACCTTACCATCTTTGTCCAGCATCGTTGTCGGTCTCGCCTAATCGTGTTATGATTCGTGATGACTATCGATCTAGTAGTTTGATAGCTAGTGTAGCATTATACGATATCCTTTGATGCCTCAGACTGGATGTAATTATGCAATCGTTGTACGTTACCAATCTTATGCTTCCACGACTATTCGCTACCGCTTTAGTGATAAAGTAAAGCATTACAGCGCAATTGCATTGCATACAATAAAGCGACAACCATATGGCTCCTGCCAGTTGCCGTATCTTGGTTACAAAACATGATCATCTCATACAATAAAATTTAGCATCATGTCTTGACCATATCACATCACAACATGCCCTGCAAAAACAAGTTAGACATCCTCTACTTTGTTGTTGCAAGTTTTACGTGGCTGCTACGGGCTTTAGCAAGAACCAATCTTACCTACGCATCAAAACCACAACGATAGTTTGTCAAGTTGGTGGTGTTTTAACCTTCGCAAGGACCGGGCGTAGCCACACTCGGTTCAACTAAAGTTGGAGAAACTGACACCCGCAGCCACCTATGTGCAAAGCACGTCGGGAGAACCGGTCTCGCGTAAGCGTACGCGTAATGTCGGTCCGGGCCGCTTCATCCAACAATACCGCCGAACCAAAGTATGACATGCTGGTAAGCAGTATGACTTATATCGCCCACAACTCACTTGTGTTCTACTCGTGCATATAACATCAACACATAAAACCTAGGCTCGGATGCCACTGTTGGGGAACGTAGTAATTTAAAAAATTCCTACGCACACGCAAGATCATGGTGATGCATAGCAACGAGAGGGGAGAGTTGTCTACGTACCCTCGTAGACCGAAAGCGGAAGCGTTATGACAACGCGTTGATGTAGTCGTACGTCTTCACGATCCGACCGATTCAAGTACCGAACTACGACACCTCCGAGTTCTAGCACACGTTCAGCTCGATGACGTCCCTCGAACTCCGATCCAGCGAGTGTTGAGGGAGAGTTTCATCAGCACGAGCGTGGTGACGATGTTGATCTACCGACGCAGGGCTTCGCCTAAGCACCGCTACGATATATCGAGGTGGATTATGGTGGAGGGGGCACCGCACACGGCTAAGAGATCAAGATCAATTGTTGTGTCTATGGGGTGCCCCTGCCCCCGTATATAAAGGCAAGGGAGGGCGGCCGGCCAAGGAGGAGGGCGCGCCAAGGGGGAGTCCTACTCCCACCGGGAGTAGGACTCCTCCTTTCCTTGTTGGAGTAGGAGAAGGGAAGGGAGAAGGAGAGAAGGAAGGAAGGGGGCCGCCCCCCTCCCTAGTCCAATTCGGACTAGCCCATGGGGAGGGGTGCGGCCACCCTTTGGGGCATTTCTCTCCTTTCCCGTATGGCCCATTAAGGCCCAATACGAATTCCCGTAACTCTCCGGTACTTCGAAAAATACCCTAATCACTCGGAACCTTTCCGATGTCCGAATATAGTCGTCCAATATATCGATCTTTACGTCTCGACCATTTCGAGACTCCTCGTCATGTCCCCGATCTCATCCGGGACTCCGAACTCCTTCGGTACATCAAAACTCATAAACTCATAATATAACTATCATCGAAACTTTAAGCGTGCGGACCCTACGGGTTCGAGAACTATGTAGACATGACCGAGACACATCTCCGGTCAATAACCAATAGCGGAACCTGGATGCTCATATTGGCTCCTACATATTCTACGAAGATCTTTATCGGTCAAACCGCATAACAACATACGTTGTTCCCTTTGTCATCGGTATGTTACTTGCCCGAGATTCGATCGTCGGTATCCAATATCTAGTTCAATCTCGTTACCGGCAAGTCTCTTTACTCGTTCCGTAATACATCATCTCGCAACTAACTCATTAGTTGCAATGCTTGCAAGGCTTATGTGATGTGCATTACCGAGAGGGCCCAGAGATACCTCTCCGACAATCGGAGTGACAAATCTAATCTCGAAATACGCCAACCCAACATGTACCTTTGGAGACACCTGTAGAGCTCCTTTATAATCACCCAGTTACGTTGTGACATTGGTAGCACACAAAGTGTTCCTCCGGCAAACGGGAGTTGCATAATCTCATAGTCATAGGAACATGTATAAGTCATGAAGAAAGCAATAGCAACATACTAAACGATCGGGTGCTAAGCTAATGGAATGGGTCAAGTCAATCATCATTACCTAATGATGTGATCCCGTTAATCCAATAACACTTGTCTTGGTTAGGAAACATAACCATCTTTGATTCAACGAGCTAGTCAAGTAGAGGCATACTAGTGACACTCTGTTTGTCTATGTATTCACACATGTATTATGTTTCCGGTTAATACAATTCTAGCATGAATAATAAACATTTATCATGAAATAAGGAAATAAATAATAACTTTATTATTGCCTCTAGGGCATATTTCCTTCAGCCCATTGTTGGAATATACAAGCCAAGTTCTATAATGAAAAATTCCCACTAGTATATGAAAGTGATAGCATGAGAGACTCTCTAACTATGAACATTAAGGTGCTACTTTGAAGCACAAGTGTGGCAAAGGATAGTAACATTGTCCCTTCTCTCTTTTCTCTCTTATTTTTTGTGCCTTCTCTTTTTTATGGCCTTTTATTTTTTTATTTTTTATTTTTCCTCACTTGGGACAATGCTCTAGAAAATGATGATCATCACACTTCTATTTATTTACAACTCAATGATTACAACTCGATACTAGAACAAAGTGACTCTATATGAATGCCTCCGGCGGTGTACCGGGATATGCAATGGACCAAGAGTGACATCTATGAAAGAATTATGAACGGTGGCTTTGCCACAAATACTATGTCAACTACATGATCATGCTAAGCAATATGACAATGATGAATGTGTCATGATGAAACGGAATGGGAAAGTTGCATGGCAATATATCTCGGAATGGCTATGGAAATGCCATAATAGGTAGGTATGGTGGCTGTTTTGAGGAAGATATAAGGAGGTTTATGTGTGAAAGAGCGTATCATATCAGGGGTTTGGATGCACCGGAAGTTTGTGCCAACTCTCAATGTGAGAAAGGGCAATGCACGGTACCGAAGAGGCTAGCAATGATGGAAGGGTGAGAGTGCGTATAATCCATGGACTCAACATTAGTCATAAAGAACTCACATACTTATTGCAAAAATCTACAAGTCATCAAAAACGTTACGCGCATGCTCCTAGGGGGGTAGATTGGTAGGAAAAGACCATCGCTCGTCCCGACCGCCACTCATAAAGGAAGACAATCAAATAACACCTCATGTTTCAAATTTATTGCATAACGTTTACCATACGTGCATGCTACGGGACTTGCAAACTTCAACACAAGTATTTCTCAATTTCACAACTACTCAACTAGCACGACTTTGATATTATTACCTCCATATCTCAAAACAATCATCAAGCATCAAACTTCTCTTAGTATTCAAAACACTCTTAAGGAAATTTTACTAACTTTGAATACCTAGCATATTAGGATTTTAAGCAAATTACCATGCTATTAAGACTCTCAAAATAATCTAAGTGAAGCATGAGAGATCAATAGTTTCTATAAAACAAATCCACCACCGTGCTCTAAAAGATATAAGTGAAGTACTAGAGCAAAACTATATAACTCAAAAGATATAAGCGAAGCACATAGAGTATTCTAACAAATTCCAAATCATGTATGGCTCTCTCAAAAGGTGTGTACAGCAAGGATGATTGTGGTAAACTAAAAAGACTCAAATCATACAAGACGCTCCAAGCAAAACACATATCATGTGGCGAATAAAAATATAGCTCCAAGTAAAGTTGCCGATAGAAGTAGACGAAAGAGGGGATGCCTTCCGGGGCATCCCCAAGCTTTGGCTTTTAGGTGTCCTTAGATTATCTTGGGGGTGCCATGGCATCCCCAAGCTTAGGCTCTTGCCACTCCTTGTTCCATAATCCATCAAATCTTTACCCAAAACTTGAAAACTTCACAACACAAAACTTAAGTAGAAATCTCGTGAGCTCCGTTAGCGAAAGAAAACAAAAGACCACTTCAAGGTACTGTAATGAACTCATTCTTTATTTATATGGTGTTATACCTACTGTATTCCAACTTCTCTATGGTTTATAAACTATTTTACTAGCCATAGATTCATCAAAATAAGCAAACAACACACGAAAAACAGAATCTGTCAAAAACAGAACAGTCTGTAGTAATCTGTAGCTAGCGCAAGATCTGGAACCCCAAAAATTCTAAAATAAATTTCTGGATGAGGAATTTATCTATTAATCATCTGCAAAAAGTTAACTAAATAGCACTTTCCAAATAAAAATGACAGCAGTTCTCGTGAGCGCTAAAGTTTCTGTTTTTTATAGCAAGTTCAACAAGACTTTCCCCAAGTCTTCCCAACGGTTCTACTTGGCACAAACACTAATTAAACACAAAAAACACAACCAAAACAGAGGCGAAAATTTATTTATTACTAAACAGGAGCAAAAAGCAAGGAATAAAAATAAAATTGGGTTGCCTCCCAACAAGCGCTATCGTTTAACGCCCCTAAAGCAGGCATATAAATGAATTGAAGAGTTACATCCACTGGACAAGATTAAAGCACCAGATGCAAGGATATAGGGCAACACCTCTATCGACTACGTATTAACAAGGCAAAAGAATGAATAGGGCTTGTCGCATTATATCTCTTTAGCCTTGGGGTTTAGGGTGACATATTCCATCAGTGTGTACAGCAATAACTAATGTTTTTGTACTGAATATCAAAGCTAAATTTATATTCTTTATATATACTATGAGGAAAGTAATATAGTGAAGGTCTGAGTGGCTATCCTATAATGAATATGTGTTACAGTTCTGTGCAAAATGATTAAATGTTTTCCACTTGAGACGTTTATAAGTATCAAGCTACATGTGTACATTTCATAGACTGGTTATCATGTTAGCGGATGGTTTACTATGATGTATTAGGGTCCGAATGAGGAGGATTGGGGGCCACTACTAACTGCTTTTCATGCGACTACTTCAAAAGACTTCTAGGGTCACACTAAATGCTCTCCTGAAATCTGCACAAACAATAGCAGATTACTTTGATTATAGATATTGCGTTATCTCAGATTCGTCTATAGTCAATGTGGGATACTCTGACAAGCAGCGCAAAAAGTTTGGGTGAGATCGTCACATTGTTACTTGTCGAAACGGGTTACGGGTAGATAGGTAACAAGAATTGGATACTAGCTCGCTCAATAGGTATTTATGGAGTCTCGGTAGATACAAATACGATTGTTTTGAGCTATATGCACTGATAAGCTTTCTTGATGGCAATTCGTAATTGGTTTACATTTGTTTATAGTTGATTCGTAGTAATTTGCCGTTTATCAAATACCAATGCAGTATTTAGCGGCAGGACGTGCTTCTTTACGCGCTTCTATGTTAGATAGGACGGTACTTGATCACTTGAACAGGTTATATTTGCACTGCTGACCATATATGCTGTCCTATGTAAGTGTCCGGCTCATAGCGAACCTTATAATGTAAGTAGTAAGGAATTCGCTCTAGTTATTTTTCTCAGAGCTGGAGTTGAACAACTATGTGGTTGTAGGAAGCAATTAGATGAGTCATCGGATGATGAGGAAGCATAAATATGAAGGAGTAGACAGCTAATATAGAGACTATAATTTATGTCTATGTGTTCTAATATTTACTAACACTTTGAAATTTTGCGTGAAACAAAAATTTAGGTTGAGATGAGTTAGTAGGTAACTCATTTCATTATAGGCGGAATATGTTATCATATTATTGAATATTTACGAGTTACTGACACATACTGTTAGTTCTTAAGTAAAAAAATTTAGTAGAGATATATGATAAATCTAAATTAGTTTCTTCAATTTGTAGATATAGAGGCTGCAGTGGTAAATAAGAGACGAGAGTTGTGGTATAATACTGTATAGTTACAGGGCCATAAGTATTAATGAGATACATTATCATGTTCCAAAAACTGAGAACAGACAAACAGGAGTCAATTAGTTAGGCGTTGTGAAATACGGAGCAGTATTCATCACGGATACTAGGATGTAAGGCCTTCAATGAATTTTAATATTAGAGTGATTTAATAACTTTTATCTCTCATAGGCTACTCCGGACCAGTACCTCGCTTTCTTTTATTTAAACGTGCTGTAATAGGTGCATAGAGACTTTAAGACCATTGTGATATAAATTGAAAGAGTCATAGACTCATTGGCTGCAAACCATGCAGCTTAGTTCATGGGGGCGTCCAGATCTAGGGGTTCGTTTTGGGGCACTCATCGGGGGAATGAATTTCAATGGTATTTGGAGAGACCTCATAGGCTGATCACTCAATAGAGAGTTATGAGTAGTGAGATTTAACGAATAGAGCATGATGTGATTTAACGAGATGAACAATCGGCTTATGCATGGAGATAGTAGTCTATTCGCCATATCCGGTTTTTCGTGACATCGGATAGTCTGAATTGTCCTTGTAGATAGTTCACTTAGTCTCATTCTGTTCACGCGATAATTTTTATGGAATGTACAGGGTTGCGTGTGTGCTCTCGCTAGTTACTAATTTGTTGTAAACTAAGTCAGCTATTAAATAATAGAGGTATGTAATTTTACTGATATACGGTGTGCCTGACAGAGAAAGAGTGTAGAGGCTTAACCCAGCTAATTACAAAGATAGCTCTCGCTTATCGTGGGCGATACACTTAGCGGTAAGTAGAGGATCATGGGGATTAAGTTTGTTTGGTACTGATTAACATTTCCTGAGCGGTATGGCCTTGGTTCTTGAAAAGTTCCACATAACTATGAGTTATACGCTATAGATCCTTAGTAGTGCGAACCATAGTCCGCTACATACTAGGATATGACATCTCATCTATTTATTGTGTATCCTGAGCATTACTAAGGTAGAAAGGGGTAATTTTATGTAGGCTTGATCATAATAGAACTTACTGCGCTCGTTACAGCAATTATGTTCTATACACGAGTGCCTTTCTGCCATTCAGTTTCTTAATCTAACTCACGATATTTTAACTGATGAGTGTTTCGCTCTCTTGAGGCAAGTTCATTGTTAGCATCTGGTCGCCTTCTAATGAGTATGAGAGGGTTTCATCTCAAGTATTTCTTATTCTGAGTTACTCAGTGGAATAAAGTTGAGCACTTGATTTTGACAATAAAATCGGGTGCATTAGTTGTCTGGAGTTTATATGGTTCGCATTGCTTCAATATGTGGCTTATTCATCACAATTGTGTAGTCAGTCTGGATGTGAAAATATGGGAGTCCATTATCACAGGCAAGCTAAGAAAGCTATATAGAGAAGAGCGAAGATTCTCTTATAGATAGGGATAACGTAGATTTCACATCATAATAATTGACGCACACTATTACACGATACAATGAGTCTGATTAGGAAGAAGATGTTATTGAACCTGGGTTTCGTACACTATTTGTCAATACATCTCGAAGTTGTAGCTGGAAATTTCACGGTAGTGGAGGTAATTAACTGTTAATAGTTTACATCCCAAGGCTTGCTAAACAGTGACCTTGCATGAGATCCAGTTCGAGTTATGATTACTTATGGTCGCTGAGATCTTTTGGGATAGGCAGTGACTGTAGGCCCTTTTTCGAGGCGTGCAGTCAAAAATGGCTATATGATGGCATTATACATATGCCTCTTCTTGTCAATAATATAGTTTTCCATGATATGCAATTTATACTTACGTGTTAGTAACAGGGCAGATCAGGGAGAAAAAGACAAAGCTTAGCACTGGGTGATTGTAACGCGGGTAGATAATTAGGGGAAATTGATGATTATGTATTATTCTACATATGTAGTATTTAATTGACTTTGTTCGGTTCCTCCATATTTTATATTTACTTGTTGGCAGGTTCTCAATAAATCATATAATGTTAATGACACGACTATATTCTGGGATATGCTGGCCACATATGGGGAGTTATTGAGCTAAGGAAAGGATTCATCGCGAAGTATATCTGATCTATATTCATAAGGGACATGTTATGCGACTATATAATGAGATGAGCTATTAATTTTCCTAGCATTATATTTTAGATGTATGGGAGCGGGCAAGTACTAGGAAAGGCGTACTAATAGGCGGGAGCCAGTTGTGTGCTCAAGCTAATTAATAGTATGGATTATATCTGGGCATATTTCATTGGAATGTCACAGCTCAACTCGTCGCTACTTTAGATTATTTTTTTTGTGAAAAGGCAATCGGTCATTGGCGATAGAGGCATTAGTCAATACCTAATAGGCTACTAACAAGCAACAAAGCCGCGGAAAAAGAAGGCAAATCGGAGGAAGTGGCGTTCATGGCGCAAGGCTACCACCCAAAACATTCTGTTGGGTCCTTTATCACCAAGTGGATGTCACTTAGAGTATGTATTTTTGATCTATTGCGCATGTGAGTTTATTCTAGAATGCCAAGGAGCTTCTATTGTATAGAATTGGAGAAGTCGGGCAGTGAAGATGTACGTTAGAGCAATCTCGCGTAAGTGGGCATCTGTCGCGTGATGGCTATTCGTCATTAGTCCATCGTATGCATAAGATATAGTACATAATAAGACAATCAGGTGCAGTGATTTCCTTACACAAATCTCTACGATTGTAGTGAGAGTTGCTGACATAGTATGAATATCTTTATGGTTTTTTTATGACATCTTTTGGCTGCATTGGCATTCCAGGTTACAAGAGATGATAAAGTGGAATTTGAGCAAGATATCTGACAGTTGGGACAGCATAGACGCTAGAATTACATCGAATACATTGGATAATAGTCTCTTCCGAAACTTATAAGGTTAATTATGTAATTCAGTTCGAAAGGATGACAAACGACGATGAAATCCATCTACAAGTCTTGCAGAGTCGCACAAGCGAGCTATCTGGTATATAGTCCGACAGCTATAATGAGTAGGGTTTCGTCCATAAAGTTCGCCTAATCTAATATCATGCATAAGCAACTTCGCTCAGCTTCGTTATTACGAGTATGGAAAATCTCGGGATTAGAATAGAATTACAGTGCATCTATTGATTTAGTTTTGGTCTGATCTTACTCCTCTACTTGAGATATGTTCACTAAGAGCAAAGTAAAATAAGGGAAAGTAGCAATGCAGTACATTAGATAGAATTAGTAGAGGAGATTATTCGTGGACATATATAACGATTTAGACCCCGGGGCCATAGGTTTCACCTAGTGGTTGCTCGCATAGTTGGTTAGAGTTAATATTATGGTGGAGCAGTGAAACATTATATATAGTTGAGGAGCCTGAATTGGCTTCCATGAATTGGAGATAAATGAGTACATATCAGGAATATTTTACGTCTTAATATTTTAGATCGATGTTGCATTCTTAGGCTTCAGCGTTTCGGGAAGAGAGATCTGTTAGGATGTCTGATCCTGCTAATTTACTAATTATTGACTCACTCATCGCCTGCTTATTTTTCACATGGCATCTAGAGGGTATTAAGTTAAACAAAGGAGGTAACCGGCCTTAAGCAAGATGAATGATGTTGAGGGGATAGACTCATATGGGTTAAGTGAAACCAATCTTGGTTATCCTCGATGGAAAATAATCTTAGTGTCAGATGCCGTGTGTCACTGTTTTTGAGCATCAATTTCGGATACTTGACTTTGCTAGTCGTAACTCTCTTTATAAGAGATCTCGTATGACATTTCTTGATGCATTCGTATTAGGAATGAACTAGAGATGTATTAAGATTTTATAAGTAAACATTAAGACTATATTCTGACTAACAAACTGTTCAATATATGAGGCCCACAATTTCGGATCTGGGATTATCTGTTGAAATAATGACACAAATATAGATAATCATTACTATAAGATATCATTGGTACGATAGTATAGTATTCAATGATATTGTAATAGATGTTTGTAGAAGGATTTATCGATTAAAACCAGCAATAAGCATCTGCGCATATTGTGTTAACATCACACTAGGGCAAAGAAAGTATTTACAGGATTATCTCATGGGTAATATGGATTTCACTAGTATGAACAAAGGTAGCGAGGGCTGAAGGTGGCACGTATTTAGCCATATGTATATTGGGTTGAGAGAAGTGAGTTGATATGAATTGGGACCTCAATAGCTCGTTACTTCATACTTATTGGCTACAGGTGCTAGTTTGAATGAAAAAATCCGTACAAAGTTCATTGCAGGTTTTTCATACTTGTAAGGGCTTATGTTGAATGGTTGTTCGGAGTATGCCTCAGACGTGTAGACGTCCTGGGTACTCGGTAGCCCTTTTCGGTGGAGCCCGGAAAGGGCCAAGATAGGGATCTCGTGTCGAAAGTTTACGGCGGTGGATAGGGGGTTTTGGGCTTTGTAATCTTTTGATTTGTTTTGTTTGGGCGTGTTATGTATACAATCTCCCCCTTAGTAGGAGGGCACGATTCCGCGGTCTGGCGAATATCTTGTGGAACAATAATAGACGTATGCTGTCAAGTGTGGAAATGAATGCTGTCAACTATTTTGAAATAAACAATATAAATTAGCTAATAACTATGTTTGAGAAACTCACATAGCGGTAGAACTGGAGGCGTATCAACAAGGACCCAAATGTCCATATTGTCTTGGTTGATGTCAGGATTACCAAGATCCATGGTGATAAGCATACCCTCATCAAAACCATACATCTTGCAAAATGCTTCCCAATTTTTGCAACCAAAATGGGTTACGCTCTCAGAATTATATAGATTTACTTCAAAGTCCACATCGTGATGAGTCCTTAGGTGAATTTTCTTTGTTTCAGAAATTTCATGGTCTTCAAAATCCATCCTCTCCAAGACATAGCGTCTTGCATGGCATGGGATAAGCTATACTCGAATTGTAAAAGATGAAAATTACACATTGAAATAGTTGAAGTCATGCTTATATTCACTTGTCGTCGTTGATGATACTACTACACAGTTGAATAGTTGAAGCATCTAGCATTCAAGTTATGATTCAAACTATAGGAGCATGTGTGGTCGTTGGGTTATGTGGTTTAGAGCTCCGCTCTTAAACAAATCTTCAGAGGTCTTACCTAGTCGGGCTTAGTATATAAAGGCGTGAACCAGATAATGTCGCACATAATCATAATAGTTAGCTAGAGTAGGCATGTCACACAGACCATTCTGATCAATTGGAGGCAATGTGGCAAATTAAAGGAGTAGTTCGCTACTCCGCAAGAGAGAGACTTCAGTCGTCCCCGTTACGGTCGTCGGATGCTAGATAGACGAGACGGGATATTATTATCTTCTATTGTATTATTGGGACTTCCATCAGAAAGCACTCCATATTTAGGGTTTGTCGACACCTTAATCTAGCAAAGTGTTGACATCTCCTAAAGGCTAAGCTTTATCATTTAAAGATTGGGGGGTCTGTTTTTCATTGACAGCTTCATTTGTGAGTAGCACTTCTATTAAGTGCGGAAGCTTTAATCCTATTTATTAAGGTTCCATATAAGTCGACCACTAGGACGGCGCCTAAGAAATGAGCCTGGCTATAGTGTTTTATCATTTAGTGGTTTTCGCTTGTGTTGTCTTGTGCAAGCCGCTTGCTAAAAAGCAACGTGGAAATAGCTATTACATATGGGGTACATTTAAGAAAAGGAATTATCAAACGGTTCCAAACGGAATGAAACCTTCGGGAACGTGATTTCTCAACGAACAAGACTGGAGACTTGGACCCTACGTCAAGAAAAAAGGAGGAGGCCATGAGGTAGGGGGGCGCGCCTACCCCCGAGGCGCCCTCCACCCTCGTGGGCCCCCTGTTGCTCCACCGACGTACTCCTTCCTCCTATATATACCTACGTACCCCCAAACGATCAGATACGGAGCCAAAACCCTAATTCCACCGCGTAACTTTCTGTATCCACGAGATCCCATCTTGGGGCCTGTTCCGGAGCTCCGCCGGAGGGGGCATCGATCACGGAGGGCTTCTACATCAACACCATAGCCTCCGATGAAGTGTGAGTAGTTTACCTCAGACCTACGGGTCCATAGTTAGTAGCTAGATGGCTTCTTCTCTCTTTTTGGATCTCAATACAATGTTCTCCCCTCTCTTGTGGAGATCTATTCGATGTAATCTTCTTTTTGCGGTGTGTTTGTTGAGACCGATGAATTGTGGGTTTATGATCAAGTTATCTATGAACAATATTTGAATCTTCTCTGAATTCTTTTATGTATGATTGGTTATCTTTGCAAGTCTCTTCGAATTATCAGTTGGTTTGGCCTACTAGATTGATCTTTCTTGCAATGGGAGAAGTGCTTAGCTTTGGGTTCAATCTTGCGGTGTCCTTTCCCAGTGAAGGGGCAGCAAGGACACGTATTGTATTGTTGCCATCGAGGATAACAAGATGGGTTTTTATCATATTGCATGAGTTTATCCCTCTACATCATGTCATCTTGCTTAAGCGTTACTCTGTTTTGAAATTAATACTCTAGATGCATGTTGGATAGCGGTCGATGAGTGGAGTAATAGTAGTAGATGCAGGCAGGAGTCGGTCTACTTGTCTCGGACGTGATGCCTATATACATGATCATACCTAGATATTCTCATAACTATGCTCAATTCTGTCAATTGCTCAAAAGTAATTTGTTCACCCACCGTAAATACTTATGCTCTTGAGAGAAGCCACTAGTGAAACCTATGGCCCCCGGGTCTTTATCATATTAATCTCCTACTACTTGTTATTTACTTTGCCTTTATTTTACTTTGCATCTTTATCATAAAAATACCAAAAATATTATCTTATCATATCTATCAGATCTCACTCTCGTAAGTGGCCTTATAGGGATTGACAACCCCTATTTGCGTTGGTTGCGAGGATTTTATTTGTTTTGTGCAGGTACGAGGGACTCGCGCGTAGCCTCCTACTGGATTGATACCTTGGTTCTCAAAAACTGAGGGAAATACTTACGCTACTTTGCTGCATCATCCCTTCCTCTTCGGGGAAAAACCAACGCAGTGCTCAAGAGGTAGCAGACTTCCTCACTAATTGGTGTAGGAATCACTGGAACTGATTTCTGTGATGAACTACTTTCCAATTCGGGAGAAGGTACAATTACCTCATCAAATTCTACTTTCCTCCCACTCACTTCTTTCGAGAGAAACTCCTTCTCTAGAAAGGATCCATTCTTGGAAACAAAATATCTTGCCTTCAGATCTGTGATAGAAGGTGTACCCAACAGATTGTTTTGGGTATCCTATGAAGACGCACTTCTCCGATTTGCCTCTTTTTGCCCGCTGCTTTTTGTTTGCTTGTGTGTTAGTTTGCTTGCTTGTCACGATGGCTCAAGATAATACTAAATTGTGTGACTTTACCAATACCAACAACAATGATTTTATTAGCACTCCGATTGCTCCTCTTACCGGTGCTGAATCTTGTGAAATTAACTGCTTTGCTGAATCTTGTCATGAAAGATCCGTTTTCCGGCCTTCCTAGTGAAGATGCCGCTACCCATCTAAATAGCTTCGTTGATTTGTGTGATATGCAAAAGAAGAAAGATGTGGATAATGATATTGTTAAATTGAAGCTATTTCTTTTTCGCTTAGAGATCGTGCTAAAGCTTGGTTTTCGTCTTTGCCTAAAAATAGTATTGATTCATGGAATAAGTGCAAAGATGCTTTTATCTCTAAGTATTTTCCTCCCGCTAAGATCATCTCTCTTAGAAACGATATTATGAATTTTAAGCAACTTGATCATGAACATGTTGCACAATCTTGGGAGAGAATGAAATTAATGATACGTAATTGCCCTACTCATGGTTAAATTTGTGGATGATTTACAAATTTTTTATGCCGGATTGAATTTTGCTTCTAGAAATCTTTTAGATTCGGCCGCGGGAGGCACTTTTATGGAAATCACTTTAGGAGAAGCTACTAAACTCCTAGATAATATTATGGTTAATTATTCTCAATGGCATACTGAAAGATCTACTAATAAAAAGGTGCATGCGATAGAAGAAATTAATGTTTTGAGTGGAAAGATGGATGAACTTATGAAATTATTTGCTAATAAGAGTGTTTCTTCTGATCCTAATGATATGCCCTTGTCTACTTTGATTGAGAATAATAATGAATCTATGGATGTGAATTTTGTTGGTAGGAACAATTTTGGTAACAACGCGTATAGAGGAAATTTCAATCCTAGGCCTTATCCTAGTAATCCCTCTAATAATTATGGTAATTCCTACAACAATTCTTATGGAAATTATAATAAGATGCCCTCTGATTTTGAATCTAATATTAAAGAATTTATTACTTCGCAAAAGAATTTTAATGCTATGATTGAAGAAAAATTGCTTAAGATTGATGATTTGGCTAGGAACGTTGATAGAATTGCTCTTGATGTTGATTCTTTGAAACTTAGATCTATTCCCCTAAGCATGATATCAATGAGTCTCTCAAAGCCATGAGAATTTCCATTGATGAGTGCAAAGAAAGAACCGCTAGGATGCGTGCTAAGAAAGATGCCTTTATAAAGCGTGTTCTTCTAGTTCCTATGAAAATAAGATGAAGATCTAAAAGTTATTGATGTGTCCCCTATTAAATCTTTGTTTTGCAATATGAATCTTGATAATGATGGGACTGAATATGATCCACCTTTACCTAGAAGGCGTTCTAAGAATTCGGAATTTGTTGATCTTGATGCTAAATTTGATAAAAGTGGGATTGAAGAAATTAAAACCCTAGATGTTGCTAAACCCACTATTATGGATTTCAAGGAATTTAACTATGAAAATTGCTCTTTGATTGATTGTATTTCCTTGTTGCAATCCGTGCTAAATTCTCCTCACGCTTATAGTCAAAATAAAGCGTTTACTAAACATATCGTTGATGCCTTGATGCAATCTTATGAAGAAAAACTTGAATTGGAAGTTTCTATCCCTAGAAAACTTTATGATGAGTGGGAACCAACTATTAAAATTAAAGATCATGAATGCTATGCTTTATGTGATTTGGGTGCTAGTGTTTCCACGATTCCAAAGACTTTGTGTGATTTGTTAGGTTTCCGTGATTTTGATGATTGCTCTCTAAACTTGCACCTTGCGGATTCCACTATTAAGAAACCTATGGGAAGAATTAATGATGTTCTTATTGTTGCAAATAGGAATTATGTGCCTGTAGATTTTATTGTTCTTGACATAGATTGCAATCCTTCATGTCCTATTATTCTTGGTAGACCTTTCCTTAGAACGATTGGTGCAATTATTGATATGAAGGAAGGAAATATTAGATTAATTTCCATTAAGGAAAGGCATGGAACACTTTCCTAGAAATAAAATTAAATTACCTTATGAATCTATTATGAGAGCCACTTATGGATTGCCTACCAAAGATGGCAATACCTAGATCTATTCTTGCTTGTTATGCCTAGCTAGGGGCGTTAAACGATAGCGCTTGTTGGGAGGCAACCCAATTTTATTTTTATTCCTTGCTTTTTGCTCCTATTTAGTAATAAATAATTTATCTAGCCTCTGTTTTGTTGTGTTTTTTGTGTTTAATTAGTGTTTGTGCCAAGTAGAACCGTTGGGAAGACTTGGGGAAAGTCTTGTTGAACTTGCTGTAAAAAACAGAAACTTTAGCGCTCACGAGAACTGCTGTCATTTTTATTTGGAAAGTGATATTTAGTTAATTATTTTTGCAGATGATTAATAGATAAATTCCTCACGTCCAGAAATTTATTTTAGAATTTTTGGGGTTCCAGATCTTGCGCTAGCTACAGATTACTACAGACTGTTCTGTTTTTGACAGATTCTGTTTTTCGTGTGTTGTTTGCTTATTTTGATGAATCTATGGCTAGTAAAATAGTTTATAAACCATAGAGAAGTTGGAATACAGTAGGTATAACACAATATAAATAAAGAATGAGTTCATTACAGTACCTTGAAGTGGTCTTTTATTTTCTTTCGCTAACGGAGCTCACGAGATTTTCTACTTTAAGTTTTGTGTTGTGAAGTTTTCAAGTTTTGGGTAAAGATTTGATGGATTATGGAACAAGGAGTGGCAAGAGCCTAAGCTTGGGGATGCCCATGGCACCCCCAAGATAATCTAAGGACACCTAAAAGCCAAAGCTTGGGGATGCCCCGGAAGGCATCCCCTCTTTCGTCTACTTCTATCGGTAACTTTACTTGGAGCTATATTTTTATTCGCCACATGATATGTGTTTTGCTTGGAGATCTTGTATGATTTGAGTCTTTGCTTGTTAGTTTACCACAATCATCCTTGCTGTACACACCTTTTGAGAGAGCCATACATGATTTGGAATTTGTTAGAATACTCTATGTGCTTCGCTTATATCTTTTGAGTTATATAATTTTGCTCTAGTACTTCACTTATATCTTTTAGAGCACGGTGGTGGATTTGTTTTATAGAAACTATTGATCTCTCATGCTTCACTTAGATTATTTTGAGAGTCTTAATAGCATGGTAATTTTCTTAAAATCCTAATATGCTAGGTATTCAAAGTTAGTAAAATTTCCTTAAGAGCATTTTGAATACTAAGAGAAGTTTGAAGTTTGATGATTGTTTTGAGATATGGAGGTAATAATGTCACATTGTGCTAGTTGAGTAGTTGTGAAATTGAGAAATACTTGTGTTGAAGTTTGCAAGTACGTAGCATGCACGTATGGTAAACGTTATGGCAATAAATTTGAAACATGAGGTGTTATTTGATTGTCTTTTTATGAGTGGCGGTCGGGACGAGCGATGGTCTTTTCCTACCAATCTATCCCCCTAGGAGCATGCGCGTAGTACCAAGGTTTTTGATGACTTGTAGATTTTTGCAATAAGTATGTGAGTTCTTTATGACTAATGTTGAGTCCATGGATTATACGCACTCTCACCTTTCCATCCTTGCTAGCCTCTTCGGTACCGTGCATTTCCCTTTCTCACATTGAGAGTTGGCACAAACTTCGCCGGTGCATCCAAACCCCGTGATATGATATCTTTCACACATAAACCTCCTTATATCTTCCTCAAAACAGCCACCATACCTACCTATTATGGCATTTCCATAGCCATTCCGAGATATATTGCCATGCAACTTTCCATCATTCCGTTCATCATGACACATTCATCATTGTCATATTGCTTAGCATGATCATGTAGTTGACATAGTATTTGTGGCAAAGCCACCGTTCATAATTCTTTCATACATGTCACTCTTGGTCATTGCATATCCCGGTACACCACCGGAGGCATTCATATAGAGTCATCTTTTGTTCTACTATCGAGTTGTAATCATTGAGTTGTAAATAAATAGAAGTGTGATGATCATCATTTTCTAGAGCATTGTCCCAAGTGAGGAAAAAATAAAAAAAAAAAATAAAAGGCCATAAAAAAGAGAAGCAAAAAAATAAGAGAAAAAGAGAGAAGGGACAATGTTACTATCCTTTGCCACACTTGTGCTTCAAAGTAGCACCTTAATGTTCATAGTAGAGAGTCTCTCATGCTATCACTTTCATATACTAGTGGGAATTTTTCATTATAGAACTTGGCTTGTATATTCCAACAATGGGCTGAAGGAAATATGCCCTAGAGGCAATAATAAAGTTATTATTTATTTCCTTATTTCATGATAAATGTTTATTATTCATGCTATAATTGTATTAACCGGAAACATAATACATGTGTGAATACATAGACAAACAGAGTGTCACTAGTATGCCTCTACTTGACTAGCTCGTTAATCAAAGATGGTTATGTTTCCTAACCATAGACATGAGTTGTCATTTGATTAACGGGATCACATCATTAGGAGAATGATGTGATTGACTTGACCCATTCCGTTAGCTTAGCACTTGATCGTTTAGTATGTTGCTATTGCTTTCTTCATGACTTATACATGTTCCTATGACTATGAGATTATGCAACTCCCGTTTACCGGAGGAACATTTTGTGTGCTACCAAACGTCACAACGTAACTGGGTGATTATAAAGGAGCTCTACAGGTGTCTCCAAAGGTACTGTTGTTGGGTTGGCGTATTTCGAGATTAGGATTTGTCACTCCGATTGTCGGAGAGGTATCTCTGGGCCCTCTCGGTAATGCACATCACATAAGCCTTGCAAGCATTGCAACTAATGAGTTAGTTGCGAGATGATGTATTACGAAACGAGTAAGAGACTTGCCGGTAACGAGATTGAACTAGGTATTGAGATACCGACGGTCGAATCTCGGGCAAGTAACATACCGATGACAAAGGGAACAACGTATGTTGTTATGCGGTTTGACCGATAAAGATCTTCGTAGAATATGTAGGAGCCAATATGAGCATCCAGGTTCCGCTATTGGTTATTGACCGGAGACGTGTCTCGGTCATGTCTACATAGTTCTCGAACCCGTAGGGTCCGCACGCTTAAAGTTTCGATGATAGTTATATTATGAGTTTATGAGTTTTGATGTACCGAAGGAGTTCGGAGTCCCGGATGAGATCGGGGACATGACGAGGAGTCTCGAAATGGTCGGACGTAAAGATCGATATATTGGACGACTATATTCGGACATCGGAAAGGTTCCGAGTGATTCGGGTATTTTTCGAAGTACCGGAGAGTTACGGGAATTCGTATTGGGCCTTAATGGGCCATACGGGAAAGGAGAGAAATGCCCCAAAGGGTGGCCGCACCCCTCCCCATGGGCTAGTCCGAATTGGACTAGGGAGGGGGGGCGCCCCCTTCCTTTCTTCTCCTTCTCCCTTCCCTTCTCCTACTCCAACAAGGAAAGGAGGAGTCCTACTCCCGAGTGGGAGTAGGACTCCCCCCTTGGCGCCCTCCTTGGCCGCCTCCTCCTTGCTCCTTTATATACGGGGGCAGGGGGGCACCCCAAAGACACAACAATTGATATTGATCTCTTAGCCGTGTGCGGTGCCCCCCTCCACCATAATCCACCTTGATAATATCGTAGCGGTGCTTAGGCGAAGCCCTGATCGGTAGAACATCAACATCGTCACCACGCCGTCATGCTGATGAAACTCTCCCTCAACACTCGGCTGGATCAGAGTTCGAGGGACGTCATCGGGCTGAACGTGTGTCAGAACTCGGAGGTGTCGTATTCGGTACTTGATCGGTCGGATCGTGAAGACGTACGACTACATCAACCGCGTTGATAACGCTTCCGCTTTCGGTCTACGAGGGTACGTAGACAACACTCTCCCCTCTCGTTGCTATGCATCACCATGATCTTGCGTGTGCGTAGAATTTTTTTTGAAATTACTACGTTCCCCAACAGTGGCATCCGAGCCTAGGTTTTATGTGTTGATGTTATATGCACGAGTAGAACACAAGTGAGTTGTGGGCGATATAAGTCATACTGCTTACCAGCATGTCATACTTTGGTTCGGCGGTATTGTTGGACGAAGCGGCCCGGACCGACATTACGCGTACGCTTACGCGAGACCGGTTCTCCCGACGTGCTTTGCACAAAGGTGGCTAGCGGGTGACAGTTTCTCCAACTTTAGTTGAACCGAGTGTGGCTACGCCCGGTCCTTGCGAAGGTTAAAACAGCACCAACTTGACAAACTATCGTTGTGGTTTTGATGCGTAGGTAAGATTGGTTCTTGCTTAAGCCCGTAGCAGCCACGTAAAACTTGCAACAACAAAGTAGAGGACGTCTAACTTGTTTTTGCAGGGCATGTTGTGATGTGATATGGTCAAGACATGATGCTAAATTTTATTGTATGAGATGATCATGTTTTGTAACCGAGTTATCGGCAACTGGCAGGAGCCATATGGTTGTCGCTTTATTGTATGCAATGCAATTGCGCTGTAATGCTTTACTTTATCACTAAGCGGTAGCGATAGTCGTGGAAGCATAAGATTGGCGAGACGACAACGATGCTACGATGGTGATCAAGGTGTCGCGCCGGTGACGATGGTGATCACGACGGTGCTTCGAAGATGGAGATCACAAGCACAAGATGATGATGGCCATATCATATCACTTATATTGATTGCATGTGATGTTTATCTTTTATGCATCTTATCTTGCTTTGATTGACGGTAGCATTTTAAGATGATCTCTCACTAATTATCAAGAAGTGTTCTCCCTGAGTATGCACCGTTGCGAAAGTTCTTCGTGCTGAGACACCACGTGATGATCGGGTGTGATAGGCTCTACGTTCAAATACAACGGGTGCAAAACAGTTGCACACGCGGAATACTCAGGTTATACTTGACGAGCCAAGCATATACAGATATGGCCTCGGAACACGGAGACCGAAAGGTCGAGCGTGAATCATATAGTAGATATGATCAACATAGTGATGTTCACCAATGAAACTACTCCATCTCACATGATGATCGGACATGGTTTAGTTGATTTGGATCACGTAATCACTTAGAGGATTAGAGGGATGTCTATCTAAGTGGGAGTTCTTAAGTAATATGATTAATTGAACTTAAATTTATCATGAACTTAGTCCTGGTAGTATTTTGCAAATTATGTTGTAGATCAATAGCTCGCGTTGTTGCTTCCCTGTGTTTATTTTGATATGTTCCTAGAGAAAATTGTGTTGAAAGATGTTAGTAGCAATGATGCGGATTGGATCCATGATCTGAGGTTTATCCTCATTGCTGCACAGAAGAATTATGTCCTTGATGCACCGCTAGGTGACAGACCTATTGCAGGAGCAGATGCAGACGTTATGAACGTTTGGCTAGCTCAATATGATGACTACTTGATAGTTTAGTGCACCATGCTTAACGGCTTAGAATCGGGACTTCAAAGACGTTTTGAACGTCATGGACCATATGAGATGTTCCAGGAGTTGAAGTTAATATTTCAAGCAAATACCCGAGTTGAGAAATATGAAGTCTCCAACAAGTTCTATAGCTAAAAGATGGAGGAGAATGCTCAACTAGTGAGCATGTGCTCAGATTGTCTGGGTACTACAATCGCTTGAATCAAGTGGGAGTTAATCTTCCAGATAAGATAGTGATTGACAGAATTCTCTAGTCACCATCACCAAGTTAGTAGAACTTCGTGATGAACTATAATATGCAAGGGATAACGGAAAATTCCCAAGCTCTTCGTGATGCTGAAATCAACGAAGGTAGAAATCAAGAAAAACATCAAGTGTTGATGGTTGACAAGACCACTAGTTTCAAGAAAAGGGCAAAGGGAAGAAGGGGAACTTCAAGAAGAACAGCAAGCAAGTTGCTGCTCAAGTGAAGAAGCCCAAGTCTGGTCCTAAGCCTGAGACTAAGTGCTTCTACTGCAAAGGGACTGGTCACTGGAAGCGGAACTACCCCAAGTGATTGGCGGATAAGAAGGATGGCAAAGTGAACATAAGTATATTTGATATACATGTTATTGATGTGTACTTTACTAGTGTTTATAGCAACCCCTCAGTATTTGATACTAGTTCAGTTGCTAAGATTAGTAACTCGAAACGGGAGTTGCAGAATAAACAGAGAACTAGTTAAGGGTGAAGTGACGATGTGTGTTGGAAGTGGTTCCAAGATTGATATGATCATCATCGCACACTCCCTATAATTTCGGGATTAGTGTTGAACCTAAATAAGTGTTATTTGGTGTTTGCGTTGAGCATGAATATGATTTGATCATGTTTATTGTAATACGGTTATTATTTAAGTAAGAGAATAAATTGTTGTTCTGTTTACATGAATAAAACCTTATATGGTTACACACCCAATGAAAATAGTTCGTTGGATCTCGATCGTAGTGATACACATAATCATAATATTGAAACCAAAAGATGCAAAGTTAATAATGATAGTGCAACTTATTTGTGGACTGCCGTTTAGGTCATATTGGTGTAAAGCGCATGAAGAAACTCCATGCTGATGGGCTTTTGGAATCACTTGATTATGAATCACTTGATGCTTGCTGAACCCATGCCTCATGGGCAAGATGACTAAAACTCCGTTCTCCGGAACAATGGAGCGAGCAACTGACTTATTGGAAATAATACATACTGATGTATGAGATCGATGAGTGTTAAGGCTCGCGGCGGGTATCATTATTTTCTGACCTTCACAGATGATTTGAGCAGATATGGGTATATCTACTTAATGAAACACAAGTCTGAAATATTTGAAAAGTTCAAAGAATTTCAGAGAAGTGGAGAATCATCGTAACAAGAAAATAAAAGTTTCTACGATATGATCGCAGAGGTAAAATATTTGAGTTACGAGTTTGGCCTTCAGTTAAAACAATGTGAAATAGTTTCACTACTCACGCCACCTGGAACACCACAGCATAATGGTGTGTCCGAACATTATAACCGTACTTTATTAGATATGGTGCGATCTATGATGTCTCTTACCGATCTACCACTATCGTTTTGGGGTTATGCATTAGAGACAGCTGCATTCACGTTAAATAGGGCACCATCTAAGTCCGTTGAGACGACACAATCTGAACTGTGGTTTGGCAAGAAACCAAAGTTGTCGTTTCTTAAAGTTTGGGGTTGTGATGCTTATATGAAAAAGTTTCATCCTGATAAGCTCAAACCCAAATCGGAGAAATATGTCTTCATAGGATACCCAAAGGAGACTGTTGGGTACACCTTCTATCACAAATCCGAAGGCAAGACTTTTGCTAAGAATGGATCCTTTCTAGAGAAGGAGTTTCTCTCGAAAGAAGTGAGTGGGAGGAAAGTAGAACTTGATGAGGTAACTTGTACCTCTCCCTTATTGGAAAGTAGTTCATCACAGAAATCTGTTCCTGTGACTACTACACCAATTAGTGAGGAAGCTAATGATGATGATCATGAAACTTCAGATCAAGTTACTACCGAACTCGTAGGTAAACCAGAGTGAGATCCGCACCAGAGTGGTACGGTAATCCTGTTCTGGAAGTCATGTTACTAGACCATGACGAACTACGAACTATGAGGAAGCGATGATGAGCCCAGATTCCGCGAAATGGCTTGAGGCCATGAAATCTGAGATGGGATCCATGTATGAGAACAAAGTATGGACTTTGATTGACTTGCCCGATGATCGGCAAGCCATTGAGAATAAATGGATCTTCAAGAGGAAGACGGACGCTGATAGTAGTGTTACTATCTACAAAGCTAGAATTGTCGCAAAAGGTTTTCGACAAGTTCAAGGTGTTGACTACGATGAGATTTTCTCACTCGTATATATGCTTAAGTCTGTCCGAATCATGTTAGCAATTGCCGCATTTTATGAAATCTGGCAAATGGATAAACAAAACTGCATTCCTTAATGGATTTCTTAAAGAAGAGTTGTATATGATGCAACCAGAAGGTTTTGTCAATCCTAAAGGTGTTAACAAAATATGCAAGCTCCAACGATCCATCTATGGACTGGTGCAAGCATCTCGGAGTTGGAATATACGCTTTGATAAGTTGATCAAAGCATATAGTTTTATACAGACTTACGGTGAAGCCTGTATTTACAAGAAAGTGAGTGGGAGCACTACAACATTTCTGATAAGTATATGTGAATGACATATTGTTGATCGGAAATAATGTATAATTTTCTGGAAAGCATAAAGAATATTTGAAAGGAGTTTTTCAAAGAAAGACCTCGGTGAAGCTGCTTACATATTGAGCATCAAGATCTATAGAGATAGATCAAGACGCTTGATAAGTTTTTCAATGAGTACATACCTTGACAAGATTTTGAAGTAGTTCAAAATGGAACAGTCAAAGAAAGAGTTCTTGCCTGTGTTGCAAGGTGTGAAATTGAGTAAGACTCAAAGCCCGACCACGGCAGAAGATAGAAAGAGAATAAAAGTCATTCCCTATGCCTCAGCCATAGGTTCTATAAAGTATGCCATGCTGTGTACCAGATCTATTGTATACCCTACACTGTGTTAAGCAAGGGAGTACAATAGTGATCTAAGAGTAGATCACTGGACAGCGGTCAAAATTATCCTTAGTGGAATAAGGAAATATTTCTCAATTATGGAGGTGACAAAAAGGTTCGTCGTAAAAAGTTACGTCGATGCAAGTTTTGACACAGATCTGGATGACTCTAAGTCTCGATCTAGATACATATTGAAAGTGGGAGCAATAAGCTAGAGTAGCTCCGTGCAGAGCATTGTTGACATAGAAATTCGCAAAATACTTACGGATCTGAATGTGACAGACCCGTTGACTAAAATTATCTCACAAGCAAAACATGATCACACCTTAGTACTCTTTGGGTGTTAGACATGTGAACTCAGCTATCACCGACGTGTTGAACAATTACTGTAACTATGGGTGTATATACACGAGCTAGATACTTCTAGACTAGCTAGTATAACCTCATTGACTAGCGTTTCAAACAAAGTTGATCACATATCGATGTGTTGGAACTATGATTGGTCACACAACTTGCATGTTAATCCAGTGATGTGACACTATTGCTGGTTAACATCACCCATATCGCGCAATCACTGTTTTGAACACGATTCGGATATAACCTTTGGATCTACCTACCGATGAACTAATGGGTAAAAAATACTGTACGCGTAATATCCACATGGACACTAAGAGCGAATAAAATAATTTAAATTTATTTATTCCTGTGATATATTCCACGATAAATTCGTTTATTATTTCATTGCCTCCTAGAATGTATAACCGTGGAATCTACTAATACTTCTACTCGTAATCACTAGTGTACTCCCTATGCTAACTACGTGGAATACCATAGTGACATAAGAAAAGTGTCACTTAGTATCCTCGTACTTGACCTAGCCGTTGAATCAAAGATGTTATGTTCCCTAACCATAAACAACAAGAGTTTTTATTTGTACTTAGGATCACATCATTAGGAGATATGATGTATTATACCAAATGACCCAATACCACTTAGCCTTTAGACCACACAGCCGATGCCTTACTAGTATGTCGCACATTTGTCTTATTCTTCTAAACCAATTGACTTGATACCAATGTTCCATAGACTAATGAGACTTATGCCAGAGGCTCCCCCGTTTATGCCGCGGAGAACACTGGATGACCTTTCATGTTCATTTATCTACCAAATCTCACAATCCGTAGACCGCGCTGGTGATTATTAAGATACTTCCTACCAGTATCTGCCAAATTGGTACATGTGTGGTTGGCGTATTTCTTGAGGATTAGATTATGTCCACTCAATTACCACGACCTATGTCTGGGCAACACAGCTCGAATGAAATCTAATCTCTGCTCTCCTCTCCTGTTATATGTCCCATTCTACATTTATAGCCATATATCCTACTAGGCGCAACAATTACTAATGAGTTGATGTCTTGTAGAAGGGAGTGATCTAGTATTACGGAATACCTACTACAATGTATAATAGAGCTTGACAACAAAAAACTTATCAAGCGTCTGTACTGCAATTATGCTAACATATAGATATTCATGATACCGAATGACTATCTACAGATAATTCTTTGAACAACAAAGTAGAGCATACCCCCGCTGAACAAACCGAACCAATTATGTTTATCGTCTGACCTATAAAATCTTCGTAGAATAGGGGAGCCGAGAATTTAGCATCACTATTGCTTCGCTATGTTATGACTGAACGTAGTACAATACACGTCATGTCTACATTGTCCTCAAACCCCATAGGGTCCGCATTGCTTAAGGTTTCAATGACACTATATTTTGAGTCTCTTATGCATATTTTGACATATTTTACCCTCGATTAATGACGTTCGTTGTCCCGATCAAACGCTGATCAATTACACATGTTAGGAGTCTCGAGACCGATGTCGAAAATCATCATAGTATTGGACACTATATATCCGAACATCGGAAAAGTTTTTCCGATTCACTTCAGTAGGTATTTTCTTGATCGAGAAATTTGTACACGTGCTCACCACTCAGAATACCGTATTAGGTCTTAGGCCTTATAATGAGCATAACAGAGGAAACGACATGAAAAGGGCCTCAAGAGGTGGCTCTCGACCTCACATCCCCGTTCTTTCTGGTCCGATTATTGAAAACATAGACATGGGGCGCACTCCTCTCCTTCTCCTTTTTCCTCCTCTTTACTCCAATATTCTATACATAATGAGACTGGACACTTACTCGCAAACCTAGCGCGGAAGTACTCTAGTGAGGAACTCCACACTTTGGCGCGGCCCCCCTGCCTCTCTAGGCATCCCTGCTCCTCCCTTGTCCTATTAGAGTACAGGTTGCAAGTTGTGGGGCACCTCTAGCTGTCATCAACAATTATCCCTCTTAATACGAATCCCTATCCTAGCCGTGTGCGGATGCCCCATTCTATAACAATATCCAATCCCTTCTGATTAGCAATCATCATGTAGCATTACCATTAAGGCGACTACCTCCTCTTTTAACAAAGATCCATTTATAGGAATTGACAGGAATCTATTCAAAATTATCGATCACCCACATCCCAGTCGTAATTCGAGCTACAAGTAAAAACTCTTCTCCCCGACACTTGCTGATCCGCAGTTCCGGATCTCAACCGAGCACAAATTATCCGACATTGATTCGGACAACTTTAAGCATATATACGAATAGAAAATCTCATCTACGTCAACACACCTTAGAAACTTGTCAAACCTTTCTGCACAATTCTAGCTGTTAGATATAATACTACATCAGCGTCCGTCTCCTCTTTGAAGATCCCATTATATCTAATGCCCTGACCGAATTCATCGGCGAAAAAATCCCAATAAATTCAAAAATCCATACTATTGTTCTCCATACATGGATCCATACTCAGATTTTATTGTGCCAAAACTCGACAGGCCTCGTCTAAACCATCTTTCCGCGTGCTTAGTCCGTCGCCGGAACTACCACTGACATCAACCAACGCTTCAATTGTACATCTACAAGGTACATAGATCACACTCTCCCCTCCGTTGCTATAATCCTGCATGCTTCAATGATCTTGATTCGATCGCTCTCTATAAACATAAACTACTAGCTAACACCATATCACATAAGCCATGATAACAATGATCTCCTATTTTAACAGAAATAACAGGCACGCCTACCACAGGTCTATGTTTATCTTTAGCACAAGGTTTAGCAATTCTAGCAGTTTCACCGCAAAACTGAATAACATGCCCATCAATATTATCAGACAAGAGCTCTTTAACAATAGCAATATTAGGTTCAACTTTAACTTGCTCAGGAGGTGTATATGTTTTAATATTGCTTTTACAAACCACAGTTGAAGCTTTAGCATGATCCTTTATCCTAACAGGGAAAGGTGGTTTCTCAACATAACAAGTAGGAACAATAGGATCATTATAAGTGACAGTCTTTTCTTCAACTTTAATAGGTGCAGCTACTTTTACTTCTATGGGAGGATGATATTTAAACCACTTCTCCTTAGGGAGATCAACATAAGTAGCAAAAGATTCACAGAAAGAAGCTACTATCTCAGAATCAAGTCCATATTTAGTGCTAAACTTACGGAAAATATCGGTATCCATAAAAGATTTAACACAATCAAACTTAGGTGTCATACCTGACTCCTTACCATTGTCGAGGTCCCAATCTTCAGAGTTGCGTTTAATTCTATCCAATAAATCCCATTAATTCAATAGTCTTCATCATAAAAGAGCCAGCACAAGAAGTATCAAGCATGGTGCGATTTTTTATCAGAAAGCCGAGCATAAATTTTTTGAAGAATTGTTTCTCTTGGAAGCTCATGATTGGGGCATGAATATAACATTGATTTAAGCCTCCCCCAAGCTTGAGCGATGCTTTCTCCTTCGCGAGATGCCAAAAATTATATAATAAATGATCACGATGAACAACAATGCCATATAAACTTTTGATGAAATTCCAATTTATACTCATACAGTTCCATGATCCCCATAATCTATCACACAATTACACCCTCATCAAGTACACACATTGTCCAATCTGTCTCCCCTTTAAAGATAAAGGACACACCACTTCTCCTTACACTTAGCTAATCTCATCGAAGATCAGAAAACTTCATCTCTCTCCTATTATAAAATATAAATCCCCTCAAACTCCGAAATCAATCCAAATGCAAACTTAACAATGCAGGGTCTTATGCTTCTGCTTCGGTACCATTCTGCCGATTATGAAAATAAAGCTACCAGTTTTTGCTATTATACCAAAGCCAACCAGTTCTCATACTCATGAGAATTTCATTTCAATAGGTTCAGTTATGCCCTTGAGGGCAAACTCTTTCATCTACTGACACGAGGGTAAATATACTTCTCGAACAAGCGCCCCTCAATTGGATTACCTTTCGCATAGTAAGTCTAATGACGAAGTTAAATCTCTCACACAATTCCATAGTATATATAATTTTCTGACTATCACCAAATTCTTCACATACCTATCTACCCATCACCGCTTCAATACTCTCCTGCCAACGACAAACTTTACCTCTAAAGATCTTCATGAAGACCCACAAGTATAGATCTAAGTCGAATACAGTCCATTCTATAACTATTGTATATTAAGAGTTCTCGAACCACCCAAACCACGAGAGAGCTATCAAGGTAAATGGTGTATAACACGGGTTCTTCCAACGAAGCACTGGTAGATGGTATCTCTGCAAGTCACTACTCATAGTTTATACAGATATTTTAAGATTCGGATAAGATAAATTTGTGAACAAGCAACAATACAAAATGGAAATCGTTGCTAAGCAAGGTGCGATAACGCCCATCCTATTATGTAACAAAGACAAGCCTCCTCTGGTATATAATGACAAACGCTCCCATGGAGTACAACATGGGATCTATCTAAGGCTAGTTATTTCATCACGTTCATCGCGTTCGATAAGAGATCACTTTCTATTGTATAATTATTGATAAGTTGTCTCGTACCATATCAAGGGTGGTGACCTAAAGTTCTTTGGTGCCTTGAACATATGCATCCACCACTTATTGATGTCTAACACATCCCTAATTTGCATGCTCCGCGCAACTCTGTACAGATGCAACCAATATAGCGATTCTCCTGTCACCCGACATGAAATCGAGTATGGATCAAAATATCGTATGAGCCTCCATATCACGCAAATATCGCATAAGAGCGTATGAGATCTACTAGCTAAGCCCTGCGCGTCTAGCAAACCCAATCAATATACTTTACTCCCCCAATAGCTCCTTACCTATACCTCAAGAATCCCCAATAATAATTGACGCTGCATCGAATCATATACGATTATACGACAACACATATTATCTTTACCACTCTAAGGCACTAAGACTAACTCACCACCATTTCACTCTCTCAATCACAACTATAATTTCGAACTTTTTCAATATTTCAGACTTACGAGATACCAACATCAACATGAACTACTAATAGCAAGACTTCTACCTACTTGTCCTCCTATCGAGCACAACAAACTATCACTTCACAATAGCTAACATGTTCATAATCAGAGGGTAATAATATGATAAAGGATCTAAACATATTGATCTTCCACCACAAATAAAACCAAAATCTAGCATCAACTACAAGCGAGTAATACACAACTACTATGCAACCGCCCCCCGAGCCTTAACCAACTCCATCCGCGATCCTCTATTCTAATCAACCAAAATCCCGACTGAAAGACACAAACACACTCTACAAGAGATGACACTAGATCGAGCATGCTATGAATATCTTAGTCAAGTCTGATCCAATAATTCGTGAGGAAATTCCCTGCTTCTGCCAGTAATGGTATATGGCGCGTACTGGTGATACCGATATGCGATGATTTCCCCCTCCGAGGAACGGAAGTTTCCACCCTGTGACATATATCAAACCAGCCCTTCCCCCTCTGAATGAAGTCCACAGTTCCGCCTCTGCAGCGGATGTTTCACATTCCGTCCCGACAAAGTTCTAATCCTAATTTTTTCTCCTAATCAGAAGTATAAGTACTTCCAAAAACCCATAGTCATGAGCTAGGGAGAAATGCTTGACATGCCGTGAACGCCCCCAAAGGTAGATGGCCCAAAACGGTCAGGGTCTGCGCCCTAGGGGCGCCCCCACCCTCGTGGACGAGGTTGTGAGGCCCTCCTGTCTACAAAATACTGTTCGAGCCATGGCGATTTATTTACTATAAACTTTTTATGACTATTACTAGTTTCCAGTGTGTCAAAGAGTTTTTTCAGACTTTGGTTAGTGCTCAGTATGGTAAATTAGTCTCTTAATATTTGCTTCCTTTTCCAGCCCCACTAATTCCATCTGCCGACTAGTTACTCAACTCCCTTATACACCTGAAAATAACATCTTGTATCAATAGCCATTTAACTATGCGTGACATAATGTGGGAAATATGAATAAGACCCCATATGGTTTCCTTCATAAATTTCAATTCAGAATTAACATATAGAATAAGCAAATAAATTAGCATTACATCATGACTCGTAATCTCTCCATCACGATGAACCCACGCCACGCTGACACAGCCGGCTTCCGACCAGTACATTATGTCAACAGCCAGTCTGGACACCTGCCCCTTCTAACCAAGCCACCGATCGACTCTCATACCCCGACAGTCGCCCACCACGCCAAACACACCCTTATTCAAAACCCACATAAACAACCCCCGAAAAGATACTCTAGACACAACGTGCTGCGATACTGTTCTGCGACTGGCACGCCTCCTGCCCCTTACGGAGTGCCCGATGTTTGAAGCCCGCACCCTCCATTACCCACGCCACCAACCCACGTGCACCCCGCTTACCCTACTACGGCACCTGCTCCCCCCTCGCTCATACCCGACGCCTCCTCGTCCAGAACTCCGCCCAGCTTCTCGTCGAAGTAGAACCGTTCAGGTTTTTTAAGCCCCGTTCTGACTTATCTTTATTATAACACCTATTTTTTATAGATCGGTATTCACCAGTTTTTCGCCAGTTTAGTTCATCTACGTTATGGTCAACTATCGTACTCCGGTACAGTTCGTGTTTCTATCAACACTTACGAACGGAGTATTAGGCTCAAATTACCCTACACATCAAAACATGATAACAGACAATATGCCGAAACCCGTTCTTATAAGCCTTATGAATTGCCTATCTAGTGTCCCATATCTCTCCTTCGATAATTTCTCTACCATATTATTCACTTCGAGTCGGATTTCTGCATCGATTTTTCGTCTTTAAGTTTATCTTTTCGCTCGGGTTGTCGGAATCAGGCAAATCAAGCTCTAGATCTCATCTCGAAAACCCTTTATCCCTTTTAACCAACCGTGATAATCACGCCGTTCTTGCTTCACTAGTTAAAATTGACCCTAGTCAATTTATGCTCACGTATCCTTGTTATCTTTCACAGATTGGTAAGTTTCTATTTAGAAATCCTCCCGTATCGATCTTCATCACTTCTTTTTTTGCAAGACCCCAATATACCTTCCCGAGCTATTCACCCTGCTTTCTGGTTAATCTTTACTGTTGAGTTTTACCCCGTCCTTTGCCTTAGCAGCAACTGCTTGCTGTCTTTGAATTCCCCTTTCTTCCACTCGCGTCCCTTTACATTGATATCACTTTGTATTGCCTATGAGCATACACACGCTACCAATCAAGTCCGATTCGTATTATTTCGTGCCCCTAGGCTTGGAGTATCCTACAGCAAGGGCAAGTCACTGTCTGATCAATATTCCACACCCACTTTATCGTCAACCACTCTGCCAATCGGTTATTCCTGGATTTTAGTCCCTATATGCCCCCTCATCTCAAAATACATATGGCTTACTAGTTTCGGATACGAGTAATGTATGCGTACTCTCAAGATGCCATAAATATCAAAAATAGTATTGTACACGCATCACCCAAATCAACTATGGTAGTACACTAAGCAATACTGATAGATGGGCATTCATCTTCATATCCCATCATGACGATTCGCGCAGTCGGGAGCTTGCCCATCTTAGAGAAGCCCATAGGCTGAGAGTCGTACCGTACCGACTCATGTTCTGGCCGGATCCGAATTCTGATAGCAACCGAACAACGTTTTGCGCCACGTTCAACACAACGTAGCAACCCCTCAACAATCTGAGCACATGCTCACTAGTGGGTTGACCTCCGATCTCTCCACTCCTTCACTCCCCCAAGCTTTGCATAGGAGTAAAGGCGGAGTGTTAGAGAAATAGAGCACTTCATTCCAAACCTCACACATCCTGATTTCTTTAAATGCATAACCTCAACTCCATGACAACTCATTACCTGCGCCATGACGTTCAAAACTGATTAATCCTGGTGTGACTGCAGTGGCATTGTTCTCCCGGCACGTGCCTTCGCCAAGCTCACGCGGGCAGAGCGAGTCGTTGGAGGTCTGGAGACGATGCCGCCTTGCATTGTGTTGTACCCTCCCTCCCACCCTCGTCTACTTTTCATAGAAAGGGGCACGGGGCTGCCGGCCCCTACTAATAGATCTAGAGGGAGTTGGCTCCAAAAGACACGAGAGATTCAAGCAGATTCTGGCTTGCCCCCCATAGCATATGCACGGTTGCCACCCCATTTTAATTTCCCCCAAACCAGAGTCGACGCCATATGAGCTAAGTGCCCTTCGCGGAGAGACATGGCTCTCTCTCTCATAACGCCGACTATGAATGGCGCTGGTTCCCTCTCACCCCTACAATAACCCGATAACCCTCTGGTGCAGCATCCTGACCCTCCCCGGTAGGACTCCCGGACACCCCCTTCCCTATCGGCCAAGACATAAGGTCTTCTCTACAACAATATGTTTATGTACTCTAAACCTCAGAGTCAGCGAACTCCACATATTCCGCATTATCCCATCCCGAATTTCAAGCAGACACTCCGTTATGCATGACTTCCCATATATAAATCTTCAACCATCACCGAAACTATTCCTCAACTGATCAAACAATATATTCCAAATACTTCATACAGCGACTACAACATTTAGCAAACAACAACAAATTCCTATAATCACTACAAATACTTCCTAATAAATCACCTTAGCGCATGAACCTCAATAAATCGTAGATCCCTATGGCTCCGAAAAAACCCATGCAACACTCTATCCCCGAGACAACTACTAGTTCCGACAATAATCCGAACATACGGAAGTATCTAAGATTCCCACTGTTGGCTCCCACATGTCAATCCACGATGATCTACATCCGAGAATGAAACCCCAATCCTCGGATAACCGGAGATTCAATCAATCCCGTAACAATTCCCTTTGTCAATCGGTACGTTACTTGCCCGAGATTCGATCGTCGGTATCCCAATACCTCGTTATCTCGTTACCGGCAAGTCACTTTACTCGTTCCGCAACACATCATCCCGTGACCAACCCTTAGTCACATTGAGCTCATTACGATGATGTCTTACCGAGTGGGCCCAGAGATACCTCTCCGTCATACGGAGTGACAAATCCCAGTCTCGATTCGTGCCAACCCAACAGACACTTTCGAGATACCCGTAGTGCACCTTTATAGTCACCCAGTTACGTTGTGACGTTTGGCACACCCAAAGTATTCCTACAGTATCCGGGAGTTGCACAATCTCATGGTCTAAGGAAAAGATACTTGACATTAGAAAAGCTTTAGCAGACGAACTACACGATCTTGCTATGCTTAGGATTGGGTCTTGTCCATCACATCATTCTCCTAATGATGTGATCCCGTTATCAATGACATCCAATGTCCATGGTCAGGAAACCGTAATAACCATCTATTGATCAACGAGCTAGTCAACTAGAGGCTTACTAGGGACATGTTGTGGTCTATGTATTCACACATGTATTACGGTTTCCAGTTAATACAATTATAGCATGAACAATAGACAATTATCATGAACAAGGAAATATAATAATAACCATTTTATTATTGCCTCTAGGGCATATTTCCAACAGTCTCCCACTTGCACTAGAGTCAATAATCTAGTTACATTGTGATGAATCGAACACCCATAGAGTTCTGGTGTTGATCATGTTTTGCTCGAGGAAGAGGTTTAGTCAACGGATCTGCGACATTCAGGTCCGTATGCACTTTACAAATATATATGTCTCCATTTTGAACATTTTCACGAATGGAGTTGAAGCGACGCTTGATATGCCTGGTCTTCCTGTGAAACCTGGGCTCCTTGGCAAGGGCAATAGCTCCAGTGTTGTCACAGAAGAGGTCATCGGGCCCGACGCATTGGGAATAACTCCTAGGTCGGTAATGAACTCCTTCATCCCAGATTGCTTCTTGTGCTGCCTCCGAGGCTGCCATGTACTCCGCTTCACATGTAGATCCCGCCACGACGCTTTGCTTGCAACTACACAGCTGACTGCCCCACCATTCAAAATATACACGTATCCGGTTTGTGACTTAGAGTCATCCAGATCTGTGTCGAAGCTAGCATCGACGTAACCCTTTACGACGAGCTCTTCGTCACCTCCATAAACGAGAAACATATCCTTAGTCCTTTTCAGGTACTTCAGGATATTCTTGACCACTGTCCAGTGTTCCATGCCGATTACTTTGGTACCTTCCTACCAAACTTACGGCAAGGTTTACATCAGGTCTGGTACACAGCATACATACAATAGACCCTATGGCCGAGGCATAGGGGACGACACTCATCTTTTCTCTATCTTCTGCCGTGGTCGGGCATTGAGCCGTGCTCAATCTCATACCTTGCAATACAGGCAAGAACCCCTTCTTGGACTGATCCATATTGAACTTCTTCAATATCTTGTCAAGGTACTGCTTTGTGAAAGACCAATGAGGCGTCTCGATCTATCTCTATAGATCTTGATGCCTAATATATAAGCAGCTTCTCCAAGGTCCTTCATTGAAAAACACTTGTTCAAGTAGGCCTTTATGCTTTCCAAGAATTCTATATCATTTCCCATCAATAGTATGTCATCCACATATAATATGAGAAATGCTACAGAGCTCCCACTCACTTTCTTGTAAACACTTCTCCATAAGTCTGCGTAAACCCAAACACTTTGATCATCTCATCAAATCAAATGTTCCAACTCCGAGATGCTTGCACCAGCCCATAGATTGAGCGTTGGAGCTTGCACACCTTGTCAGCATTCTTAGGATCGACAAAACCTTCCGGTTGCATCATATACAATTCTTCCTTAAGGAAACCATTAAGGAATGCCGTTTTGACGTCCATTTGCCATATCTCATAATCATAGAATGCGACAATTGCTAACATGATTCGGACGGACTTCAGCTTCGCTACGGGTGAGAAAGTCTCATCGATAGTCAACCCCTTGAACTTGTCGATAACCCTTAGCGACAAGCCGAGCTTTATAGATGGTCACATTACCATCCGCGTCTGTCTTCTTCTTAAAGATCCATTTATTTTCTATGGCTCGCCGATCATCGGGCAAGTCAGTCAAAGTCCATACTTCGTTTTCATACATGGATCCTATCTCGGATTTCATGGCTTCCAGCCATTTGTCGGAATCCGGGCCCGCCATCGCTTCTTCATAGTTCGAAGGTTCACCGTTGTCTAACAACATGATTTCCAAGACATCTCCGCTGTACCACTCTGGTGCGGAACGTGTCCTTGTGGACCTACGAAGTTCAGTAGCAACTTGATCTGAAGTTTCATGATCATCATCATCAACTTCCTCTCTAGTCGGTGCAGGCACCTCAGGAACATTTTCTTGAGCTGCGCCACTTACCGGTTCAAGAGGTAATACTTCATCAAGTTCTACCTTCCTCCCACTTATTTCTTTCGAGAGAAACTCTTTCTCTAGAAAGGACCCATTCTTGGCAACAAAGATCTTGCCTTCGGATCTGAGGTAGAAGGTATACCCAATGTTTCTTTAGGGTATCCTATGAAGACGCATTTTTTCGACTTGGGTTCGAGCTTTTCAGGTTGAAGTTTCTTGACATAAGCATCGCATCCCCAAACTTTTAGAAACGACAGCTTAGGTTTCTTCCCAAACCATAATTCATACGGTGTCGTCTCAACGGATTTCGACGGATCCCTATTTAAAGTGAATGCGGCAGTCTCTAAAGCATAGCCCCAAAATGATAGCGGTAAATCGGTAAGAGACATCATAGATCGCACCATATCTAATAGAGTGCGATTACGACGTTCGGACACACCATTACGCTGAGGTGTTCCAGGCGGCGTGAGTTGTGAAACTATTCCACATTTTCTTAAGTGTGTGCCAAATTCGTGACTCAAGTATTCTCCCCCACGATCTGATCGCAAGAACTTGATTTTCCTGTCACGTTGATTCTCAACCTCACTCTGAAATTCCTTGAACTTTTCAAAGGTCTCAGACTTGTGTTTCATTAAGTAGACATACCCATATCTACTCAAGTCATCAGTGAGGGTGAGAACATAACGATAGCCACCGCGAGCCTCAACACTCATTGGACCGCACACATCAGTATGTATGATTTCCAATAAGTTGGTTGCTCGCTCCATTGTTCCTGAGAACGGAGTCTTGGTCATTTTACCCATGAGGCATGGTTCGCACGTGTCAAATGATTCATAATCAAGAGACTCTAAAAGTCCATCTGCATGGAGCTTCTTCATGCGTTTGACACCTATGTGACCAAGGCGGCAGTGCCACAAGTATGTGGGACTATCATTATCAACCTTACATCTTTTGGTATTCACACTATGAATATGTGTAGCATTACGCTCGAGATTCATTAAGAATAAACCATTCACCATCGGAGCATGACCATAAAACATATCTCTCATATAAATAGAACAACCATTATTCTCGGATTTAAATGAGTAGCCATCTCGTATTAAACGAGATCCTGATACAATGTTCATGCTCAAAGCTGGCACTAAATAACAATTATTGAGGTTTAAAACTAATCCCGTAGGTAAATGTAGAGGTAGCGTGCCGACGGCGATCACATCGACCTTGGAACCATTCCCGATGCGCATCGTCACCTCGTCCTTCGCCAGTCTCCGCTTATTCCGCAGCTCCTGCTTTGAGTTACAAATGTGAGCAACCGCACCGGTATCAAATACCCAGGAGCTACTACGAGTACTGGTAAGGTACACATCAATTACATGTATATCACATATACCTTTCGTGATGCCGGCCTTCTTGTCCGCTAAGTATTTGGGGCAGTTCCGCTTCCAGTGACCACTTCCCTTGCAATAAAAAGCACTCAGTCTCGGGCTTGGGTCCATTCTTTGGCTTCTTCCCGGCAGCTTGCTTACCGGGCGCGGCAACTCCCTTGCCGTCCTTCTTGAAGTTCTTCTTACCCTTGCCTTTCTTGAACTTAGTGGTTTTATTCACCATCAACACTTGATGTTCCTTTTTGACTTCTACCTCTGCTGATTTCAGCATTGCAAATACTTCAGGAATGGTCTTTTCCATCCCCTGCATATTGAAGTTCATCACAAAGCTCTTGTAGCTCGGTGGAAGCGACTGAAGGATTCTGTCAATGACCGCGTCATCCGGGAGATTAACTCCCAGCTGAGTCAAGCGGTTATGCAACCCAGACATTTTGAGTATGTGCTCACTGACAGAACTATTTTCCTCCATCTTACAGCTGAAGAACTTGTCGGAGACTTCATATCTCTCGACCCGGGCATGAGCTTGGAAAACCATTTTCAGCTCTTCGAACATCTCATATGCTCCGTGTCTCGTCAAAACGCTTTTGGAGCCCCGGTTCTAAGCTGTAAAGCATGCCGCACTGAACGAGGGAGTAATCATCAGCACGTGTCTGCCAAGCGTTCATAACGTCTTGGTTCTGTGGGACGGGTGCATCACCTAGCGGTGCTTCTAGGACATAATCTTTCTTGGCAGCTATGAGGATGATCCTCAGGTTCCGGACCCAGTCCGTATAGTTGCTGCCATCGTCTTTCAGCTTGGTTTTCTCTAGGAACGCGTTGAAGTTGAGGACAACGTTGGCCATTTGATCTACAAGACATATTGTAAAGATTTTAGACTAAGTTCATGATAATTAAGTTCATCTAATCAAATTATTCAATGAACTCCCACTTAGATAGACATCCCTCCAGTCATCTAAGTATAACATGATCCGAGTTGACTAGGCCGTGTCCGATCATCACGTGAGACGGACTAGTCAACATCGGTGAACATCTTCATGTTGATCGTATCTTCTATACGACTCATGCTCGACCTTTCGGTCTTCTGTGTTCCGAGGCCATGTCTGTACATGCTAGGCTCGTCAAGTCAACCTAAGTGTTTGCATGTGTAAATCTGTCTTACACCCGTTGTATGTGAACGTTGGAATCTATCACACCCGATCATCACGTGGTGCTTCGAAACAACGAACTGTCGCAACGGTGCACAGTTAGGGGGAACACTTTCTTGAAATTATTATGAGGGATCATCTTATTTACTACCGTCGTTCTAAGTAAACAAGATGCAAAAACATGATAAACATCACATGCAATCAAATAATAAGTGACATGATATGGCCAATATCATATAGCTCCTTTGATCTCCATCTTGGGGCTCCATGATCATCTTGTCACCGGCATGACACCATGATCTCCATCATCATGATCTCCATCATCGTGTCTCCATGAAGTTGCTCGCCAACTATTACTTCTACTACTATGGCTAACGCTTTAGCAATAAAGTAAAGTAATTACATGACGTTTATGTTGACACGCAGGTCATAAATAAATAAAGACAACTCCTATGGCTCCTGCCGGTTGTCATACTCATCGACATGCAAGTCGTGATTCCTATTACAAGAACATGATCAATCTCATACATCACATATATCATTCATCATTCATCACACCTTTGGCCATATCACATCACAAAACACTTGCTGCAAAAACAAGTTAGACGTCCTCTAATTGTTGTTGCAAGTTTTTACGTGGCTGCTATAGGTTTCTAGCAAGAACATTTCTTACCTACGCCAAAACCACAACGTGAATTGCCAATTTCTATTTACCCTTCATAAGGACCCTGTTTCATCGAATCCGATCCGACTAAAGTGGGAGAGACAGACACCCGCCAGCCACCTTATGCAACTAGTGCATGTCAGTCGGTGGAACCGGTCTCACGTAAGCGTACGTGTAAGGTTGGTCCGGGCCGCTTCATCCCACGATGCCGCCGAATCAAGATAAGACTAGTAACGGCAAGCAAATTGACAATATCGACGCCCACAACTACTTTGTGTTCTACTCGTGCATAGTAACTACGCATAGACCTAGCTCATGACACTGTTGGGGAACGTTGCAGAAAACAAAAAAATTCCTACGTTTCACCAAGATCAATCTATGGAGTCAACTAGCAACGAGAGGAGAGTGCATCTACATACCCTTGTAGATCGCGAGCGGAAGCGTTCAAGAGAACGGGGATGATGGAGTCGTACTCGCCGTGATCCAAATCACTGATGACCAAGTGCCGAACGGACGGCACCTCCGCGTTCAACACACGTACGGAGCGGATGACGTCTCCTCCTTCTTGATCCAGCAAGGGGGAAGGAGAGGTTGATGAAGATCCAGCAGCACGACGGCGTGGTGGTGGATGCAGCAGTGATCGCAGCAGGGCTTCGCCGAGCTTCTGCGAGAGGGAGAGGTGTAGCAGGGGAGAGGGAGGCGCCAAGACTTGAGGTGCGGCTGCCCTCCCTCCCCCCTTTATATAGGCCCCCTAGGGGGGTGCGCCGGCCCTAGGAGATGGGATCTCCTAGGGGGGGCGGCGGCCAAGGGGTGGAGTACCCCCCAAGGCAAGTGGAGGCGCCCCCTCCCCTAGGGTTCCCAACCCTAGGCGCATGGGGGGCCCAAGGGGGGGCGCACCAGCCCACTATGGGCTGGTTCCCCTCCCCACTTCAGCCCATGGGGCCCTCCGGGATGGGTGGCCCCACCCGGTGGACCCCCGGGACCCATCCGGTGGTCCCGGTACAATACCGGTGACCCCGAAACTTTCCCGATGGCCGAAACTACACTTCCTATATATAATTCTTCACCTCCGGACAATTCCGGAACTCCTCGTGACGTCCAGGATCTCATCCGGGACTCCGAACAACTTTCGGATTACTGCATACTCATATCTATACAACCCTAGCGTCACCGAACCTTAAGTGTGTAGACCCTACGGGTTCGGGAGACAAGCAGACATGACCGAGACGACTCTCTGGTCAATAACCAACAGCGGGATCTGGATACCCATGTTGGCTCCCACATGCTCCTCGATGATCTCATCGGATGAACCACGATGTCGAGGACCTAATCAATCCCGTACTCAATTCCCTTTGTCAATCGGTACGTTACTTGCCCGAGACTCGATCGTCGGTATCCCAATACCTTGTTCAGTCTCGTTACCGGCAAGTCACTTTACTCGTACCGTAATGCATGATCCCGTGATCAACCACTTGATCACATTGAGCTCATTATGATGATGCATTACCGAGTGGGCCCAGAGATACCTCTCCGTCATACGGAGTGACAAATCCCAGTCTCGATTCGTGCCAACCCAACAGACACTTTCGGAGATACCTGTAATGTACCTTTATAGTCACCCAGTTACGTTGTGACGTTTGGCACACCCAAGGCACTCCTACGGTATCCGGGAGTTGCACAATCTCATGGTCTAAGGAAATGATACTTGACATCCAGAAAAGCTACAGCAAACGAACTACACGATCTTTGTGCTATGCTTAGGTTTGGGTCTTGTCCATCACATCATTCTCCTAATGATGTGATCCCGTTATCAATGACATCCCCATGTCCATAGCCAGGAAACCATGACTATCTGTTGATCAACGAGCTAGTCAACTAGAGGCTCACTAGGGACACATTGTGGTCTATGTATTCACACATGTATTACGATTTCCGGATAATACAATTATAGCATGAATAATAGACAATTATCATGAACAAGGAAATATAATAATCATTTTATTATTGCCTCTAGGGCATATTTCCAACAGTATCTTACCTTCCTGTCCTCAAGCTGCTTCTTGGCATGCCCGAGCTCTTGCTCGGACTGCTCGAGGTTCTGCTTTAGCGTGTCCACTTCCGCAGTCAGTGCGGCGGACGCCAGCAGAGAAGCCTGCATACGCATATTGACTCCTTTTTGTTAGACTCCTGCGAATTTTATTTGATCCTCTCTTCGGCTTTTCTTCCCGAACGCCAAACAGAGCATCAGGGGCTACTGTCTATGCGGTAATATTATTTACACATTCTTTACTTACCTCAAAGCCTGTTAAAAGGCTAGTACAAGCTTCAGTCAATCCGCTCTTGGCAGACTAAGCCTTCTGGACCACCGCACTCATAATGGTGCGGTGCTCCTCATCGATGGAGGCACCTTTGAGCACCTCCAACAGATTGTCCGGCGCCTCCGGTTGGACGGGGGTCACCGGAACAGTGGGCTTGCTCCTCTTGGAAGGAGGTCGCCCGCCGGACTCTGGAACCTTTGAAGGTTCCGGAGCGGTGTCCGTCCTAGAGCCGGACTTGGAGCCCTGGGGGGTTTTATCCCCTTTACTCCTGGAGTCCGGGAGGTCGCCCTGCGACGCCTCCAGGACCACCACCTCCTGGCTTGGAACCTGTTGGGACAACACTTCAGCGTCGTCCGTAGGGCGGGGGGAGGAAGCCGTCGGAAGCGAATTCACATCCGACGAGTCCAGTGAACCGCTCGACGACGCGTCGAGCCGGTCTTTGGGTGGGCTGCATAAACATATTCGACATAAGGGAAAGCTGTGCAATAAAGGAATACTATGAATTACTCTGGTATCCGGATACTTACGATTTCGCCAGGGGCTTGGCCCTGAGCGGCCACTCCTCTCCGCCGTCGCGTCGGTGGAGTAGTCCGGAGGAAGGGTTTTCCCCTTCTTGGACCCTTCGGCCTCCCCAGTGAGGGCGGCCTTCCTTTTCTTCTCTCCCCCCGCTGGAGGGGGAGAGGTCTCTTCTTCCTCCTCCTCGTCTTCACGGGAGGAATGCGCCTTGGAGCCGTCGGATGATGAACCCGACACCTCCTGGCGCCGGGCACTTTTTCGAGTCCCCGTGGCCTTCTTCGTGGCCTTCTTCTCCGGCACCACATAGGGTGCCGGAACCAGCAGCTTCGCCAAGCGGGCATCGGCTGGGTCTTCGGGCAAAGGAGCCGGACAGTCGATCTGTCCGGACTTCGCCTGCCAAACCTGTCAAAGGTAAGGGAGCTTAGATCCCGCATAGAGTTAAACTATGAAAAACTAATACCCTGTAAAAGGTACAAACAACTTACCGCGCTAGCGTCTGCGCGCTGAATCCGCGATCCTCGGTAGCGGATGCGGGAGCCTCGGCGCCCTTGAAAAGCACCTTCCAGGCATCTTCGTACGTCGTGTCGAAGAGCCTGCTCAGAGTTCGGGTGCTCGCCGGGTTGAACTCCCACAGATTGAAGGCCCGTTGTTGACACGGGAGGATCCGGCGGATGAGCATAACCTGGACTATGTTGACAAGCTTGAGCTGCTTGTCCACCAGGGTTTGGATGCATGTTTGCAGTCCAGTCACCTCTCCTTTGCTGCCCCACGACAGGCCCGTCTCTTTCCAGGACGTGAGCCGCGTTGGGGGTCCGGACCGGAACTCGGGGGCTGCGACCCACTCAGGGTCGCGCGGCTCGGTGATGTAAAACCACCCCGATTGCCACCCCTTCAGGGTCTCCACAAAGGAGCCCTCGAGCCATAAGACGTTGGGCATCTTGCCCACCATGGCGCCTCCGCACTCCGCCTGGTTGCCGCGCACCACCTTCGGCTTGACATTGAAAGTCTTGAGCCATAGGCCGAAATGGGGGCGGATGCAGAGGAAAGCCTCGCACACGACGATAAACGCCGAGATGTTGAGGATGAAGTTCGGGGCCAGATCATGGAAATCCAGGCCGTAGTAGAACATGAGTCCCCGGACGAATGGGTGGATAGGAAAGCCCAGTCCGCGGGGGGGAAGTGGAAGGAACACTACCCTCTCATGGGGCCTTGGGGTGGGGAGGAGCTGCCCCTCTTCGGGAAGCCGGTACGCGAATGTCGTTAGACAAGTATCCGGCCTTCCTCAGTTTTTTGATGTGTCCCTCCGTGACGGAGGAGACCATCCACTTGCCTCCCGCTCCGGACATGGCTGGAGAAGGTTGAGGTGGGGAGTGCGGACTTGGGCGCTGGAGCTCGAGTGCGAAAATGGATAGGCAAAGGAGGAAGAAGGCGTAGGTGAAAAGGTGGATCCTTATCCCCTTATATGGGTGGACGCAACTACGTGTCCCCACCAGCCTGGTAAAACTCGCTTATCTCCAAGCGCCGTAATCAATGGCGCGGTTGGGTTACCCACGCCCGTATTGATGAGAATCCCGGAATAAGGGGACACGATCTCTGCTTTAACAAGACGTGCCAAGGAAACCGCCTCGCATGACGCGCTGAGGTGGGATAATAAAACGATTCGAATTAAAGGCTTGGCCGTGGTGCGTCACACTACGGAATACGTCAGCAGATTAGATTTGTGTAAATATTATTCTCTCTATGGCAATATGTGGAAACTTATTTTGCAGAGCCGGACACTATCTTTGTGTTCAAAATCTTCTATGAAGTACTTGGAGGAGGAACCCGCCTTGCAATGCCGAAGACAATCTGCGCGCCGGACTCGTCGTCATTAAGCCTGGTTCAGGGGCTACTGAGGGAGTCCTGGATTAGGGGGTGTCCGGATGGCCGGACTATACCTTCAGCCGGACTCCTGGACTATGAAGATACAAGATTGAAGACTTCGTCCCGTGTCCGGAAGGGACTTTCCTTGGCGTGGAAGGCAAGCTTGGCGATACGGATATGTAGATCTCCTACCATTGTAACCGACTTGTGTAACCCTAACCCTCTCCGGTGTCTATATAAACCGGAGGGTTTTAGTCCGTAGGACAACATACAGAACAACAATCATACCATAGGCTAGCTTCTAGGGTTTAGCCTCTCCGATCTCGTGGTAGATCTACTCTTGTACTACCCATATCATCAATATTAATCAAGCAGGACCGTAGGGTTTTACCTCCATCAAGAGGGCCCGAACCTGGGTAAAACTTCGTGTCCCTTGCCTCCTGTTACCATCCGGCCTAGACGCACAGTTCGGGACCCTACCCGAGATCCGCCGGTTTTGACACCGACAGGGTCAACAAGGATGAAAGGATCAAGAAGGCCACGGAGGATCAAGCTCCGGCAGCAAAAGACATCCTTCAACTTGATCATAACCTTCTTACCCCAACTGAGATCGAAGCTTTCAAGATGATTGAGTTAGCTCGTATACAAAACAAGTATCTCACACAAGAAAATATTTTGTTGAAGGAGCATATTGTCGCACTCAAGGGCATTATTCGCAAGCTGGAGGACCTCTTACGCTCGATGTGCGATTATCCGTCACCTCCACCTTCTCCTCCAACAAAGAAGAATTGAGTATCTGGGTATGGGCACTCCCCTTGGCAACTGCCAAGCTTGGGGGAGGTGCCCCGGTATCGTATCACAATCACAACTCCTATCTACCGTTTTTCTTAGTTCGATCCTATTAGTAGTATCTTGATCTAGTAGAATAAAGTTTATGGCATGATCTAGTTTTGAGTTTTGCTTTATGATCTCTCTATGTAATCGAGTCCGTGAGCTATATATAATAAAGATTAGTGTTGAGTCAAGGGCTTGATTATTTTGCCATGATCTTGGGTGAATAAAAGAAAGAGAAAAAGAATAAAAAGAAACAAAGTTCATATTGATCTTATTGAGAGTAATGACTTCACATAGAAAGAGTATGATGATTAAAAGTTGTTGGGAGTTGGCAGACATAGCTTTGGTCATTGTTGCAATTAATAGGAAGTAATAAGGAAAGAGAGGTTTCACATATAGATATATTATCATTGACATCTTTTATGATTGGGAGCACTCATTAAAATATGACATGCTAAAGAGTTGATGTTGGACAAGGAAGACAACGTAATGAGTTATGTCTTTCTTATATCTGAGATAAAGTATGTTGTCATGGTTCCTCTAACTTGTTGAGCTTGCCTTTCCCCCTCATGCTAGCCAAATTCTCAGCACCAAGTAGAAATACTACTTGTGCTTCCAAATATCCCTAAACCAGTTTTGCCATGAGAGTCCACCATATCTACCTATGGATTGAGTAAGATCCTTCAAGTAAGTTGTCATCGGTGCAAAGCAATAAAAATTGCTCTAAATATGTATGATTGATTGGTGTGGGAGAAATAAGCTTTATACGATCTTGTGATGTAAGTAATAAAAGCGACAGACTGCATAATAAAGGTTCATATCACAAGGGGCAATATAAAGTGACGTTCTTTCGCATTGAGATTTTATATATCCAACCATAAAAGTGCATGGCAACCTATGCTTCCCTCTGCGAAGGGCCTATCCTTTATTATTATCCTCTACCTTATGCAAGAGTCATGGTGATCTTCACCTTTTCTTTTTCATTTTATCCTTTGGCAAGCTCAGCATGTTGGAAAGAACATGATATATATATCTAATTGGATGTAGGGGAGCATGAACCATTATTGTTGACATTACCCTTGAGGTAAAAGGTTGTGGGGCAAAACTATAAGCCCCTATCTTTCTCTGTGTCCGATTAAAACTCTGTAACCACAAGTATTGCGTGAGTGTTAGCAATTATGGAGGACTAAATGATAGTTGAGTATGTGGACTTGCTTTTTAGCTCTGACATAGACTCTTTCCGATGTTATGATAAATTGCAATTGCTTCAATGACTGAGATTATAGTTTGTCGGAGCCCAATAAGGTTTATGATTTATACTTTTGCATTGTGAATAGATCATCACTTGAACATAAGTAATCATATGACAAAATCTATATATGTTGCTGTTATAAGAATAATCATGATGCCTTCATGTCCGTATTTTATTTTTATCGACGCCTCTACCTCTAAACATGAGGACATATTTATTGTTATCGGCTTTTCCTTGAGGACAAGCGAGGTCTAAGCTTGGGGGAGTTGATACGTCCATTTTGCATCATGCTTTTATATCGATATTTATTGCATTATGGACTGTTATTTCACTTTATGTCACAATACTTATGGCTATTCTCTCTTATTTTACAAGGTTTACATAAGGAGGGAGAATGCCGGCAGCTGGAATTCTGGTCTGGAAAAGGAGCAAATATTAGAGACCTATTCTGCGCAACTCCAAAAGTCCTGAAACTCCACAGAACGTCTTAAAAGAAATAAAGAAAAATCCACGCCAAAGATGAAGGCCAGGGGGCCCACACCCTTCTCACGAGGGTGGGGGCCCCCCTAGGGCGCGCCCCCTACCTCGTGGGCCCCCTGGTGGCTCTCCGATGCCCATCTTCTCCTATATGAGGTCTTTCGATGAGAAAAAAATAAGAAGGAACTTTTCGGGACGAGACTCCGCCTCCACGAGGCGGAACCTTGGCGGATCCAATCTAGAGCTCCGGCGGAGCTGTTCTACCGAGGATACTTCCCTCCCGGAGGGGGAAATCATCACCATCGTCATCACCAACGCTCCTCTCATCGGGAGAGGGCAATCTCCATCAACATCTTCACCAGCACCGTGTCATCTCCAAACCCTAGTTCATCTCTTGTATCCAATTCTTGTCTCAAATTCCGGGATTGGTGCTAGTAGGTTGCTAGTAGTGTTGATTACTCCATGTAGTTGATGCTAATTGGTTTATTTGGTGGAAGATCATATTTTCAGATCCTATATGCATATTATTACCCCTCTGATTATGAACATGAATATGCTTTGTGAGTAATTACGTTTGTTCCTGAGGACAAGGGAGAAGTCTTGCTATTAGTATTCATGTGAATTTGGTATTCATTTGATATTTTGATAAGATGTATGTTGTCTAGCCTCTAGTGGTGTTATGTGAACGTCGACTACATAACACTTCACCATTATTTGGGCCTAGAGGAAGGCATTGGGAAGTAATAAGTAGATGATGGATTGCTAGAGTGACAGAAGCTTAAACCCTAGTTTATGCATTGCTTCGTAAGGGGCTGATTTGGATCCATATGTTTCATGCTATGGTTAGGTTTACCTTAATACTTTTGTTGTAGTTGTGGATGCTTGCAATAGAGGTTAATCATAAGTGGGATGCTTGTTCAAGTAAGAACAGCACCCAAGCACCGGTCCACCCACATATCAAATTATCAAAGTATCGAACGCGAATCATATGAACGTGATGAAAACTAGCTTGACGATATTCCCATGTGTCCTCGGGAGCGCTTTTCCTATTATAAGAGTTTGTTCCAGCTTGTCCTTTGCTACAAAAGGATTGGGCCACCTTGCTGCACTTTATTTACTTTTGTTACTTGTTGCTCGTTACAACCTATATTATCACAAAACTATCTGTTACCACTTATTTCAGTACTTGCAGAGAATACCTTGCTGAAAACCGCTTATCATTTCCTTCTGCTCCTCGTTGGGTTCGACACTCTTACTTATCGAAAGGACTACTATAGATCCCCTATACTTGTGGGTCATCAAGACTCTTTTCTGGCGCCGTTGCCGGGGAGTGTAGCGCCTTTGGTAGGTGGAATTTGGTAAGGAAAAATTTATATAGTGTGCTGAAATTTACTGTCACTTGTTACTATGGAAAGTAATTCTCTGAGGGGCTTGTTCGGGGTATCTTCACCCCGTCCAGTAGAGCAAAGAGTTGCTCCTCAACCTACTAACCTATTGAAAATGAAATTCCTTATGAGTATCCTTCGGGTATGATAGAAAAACTGCTAGCTCCTTTTACAGGAGATGGAACAAAGCATCCTGATGAGCACTTAATATATGTGGATGAAGTTTGTGGATTATTTAAGCTTGCAGGTATACCCGATGATGTTGCTAAGAAGAAGGTCTTCCCTTTATCTTTGAAGGGAGACGCATTGATATGGTATAGGCTATGTGATGATATGAGATCATGGGACTATAAAAGATTGAAGTTGGAATTTCATCAAAAGTATTACCCTATGCATCTTGTTCATCGTGATCGCAATTATATATATAATTTCTGGCCTCGCGAAGGAGAAAGCATCGCTCAAGCTTGGGGGAGGCTTAAATCAATGTTATATTCATGCCCCAATCATGAGCTCTCGAGAGAAATAATTATGCAAAGTTTTTATGCTCGGCTTTCTGAAAACAATCGCACCATGCTCGATACTTCTTGTGCTGGCTCTTTTATGATGAAGACTATTGAATTCAGATGGAATTTATTGGATAGAATTAAACGCAACTCTGAAGATTGGGACCTCGACGAAGGTAAGGAGTCAGGTATGACACCTAAGTTTGATTGTGTTAAATCTTTTATGGATACCGATATTTTCCGTAAGTTTAGCACTAAATATGGACTTGACTCTGAGATAGTAGCTTCTTTCTGTGAATATTTTGCTACTTATGTTGATCTCCCTAAGGAGAAGTGGTTTAAATATCATCCTCCCATAGAAGTAAAAGTAGCTGCACCTATTAAAGTTGAAGAAAAGACTGTCACTTATAATGATCCTATTGTTCCTACTTCTTATATTGAGAAACCACCTTTCCCTGTTAGAATAAAGGATCATGCTAAAGCTTCAACTGTTGTTCGTAAAAGCAATATTAGAACTTATACACCTCCTGAAGCAAGTTAAAGTAGAACCTAATATTGCTATTGTTAAAGATCTCTTGTCTGATAATATTGATGGGCATGTTATTCAGTTCGAAGGTGAAACTGCTAGAATTGCTAAACCTTGTGAACATGTGTATTAAACTTATATCTTTTGGCTTCAATACTATGAACATGTGTATCACTGCTATCAAGATTTAGTAAAAATAGACCACTCATCAAGGGTGCATGACCATAAAAGATATTATGCATATAAACAGAACAATCATTATTCTCTGATTTAAATGAATAACCGTCTCACATCAAACAAGATCCAGATACAATGTTCATGCTCAACCTAGCACCAAATAACAATTATTCAGGTCTAAAACTAATCCCGAAGGTAGATGTAGAGGTAGCGTGCCGACGGCGATCACATTGACTTTGGAACCATTTCCTACGTGCATCGTCACCTCGTCCTTAGCCAATCTTCGCTTAATCTGTAGCCCCTGTTTTGAGTTGCAAATATTAGCAACAGAACCAGTATCAAATGCCCAGGCGCTACTGCGAGCATTAGTAAGGTACACATCAATAACATGTATATCAAATATACCTTTCACTTTGCCATCCTTCTTCTCCGCCAAATACTTGGGGCAGTTCCGCTTCCAATGACCAGTCCCTTTGTAGTATAAGCACTCAGTCTGAGGCTTAGGTCCAGACTTGGGCTTCTTCACTGAGCAGCAACTTGTTTGCCGTTCTTCTTATAGTTCCCCTTCTCCCCTTTACCCTTTTTCTTGAAACTAGTGGTCTTGTTGACCATCAACACTTGATGCTCCTTCTTGATTTCTACCTCCGCAACCTTTAGCATTGCGAAGATCTCGGGAATCGTCTTATCCATCCCTTGCATATTATAGTTCATCACGAAGCTCTTGTAGCTTGGTGGTAGTGATTGAAGAACTCTGTCAATGACACTATCAATTGGAAGATTAACTCCCAGCTGAGTCAAGTGATTGTGGTACCCAGACATTCTGAGTATATGCTCACTGACATAACTATTCTCCTCCATTTTGTAGTTGTAGAACTTATTGGAGACTTCATATTAGTATTCAACGCACTTCAAAAGAAAGTTTTACAAATCTTGAATACCAAGCATATTTATTATTAAGCAAATTACCATGCTATTAAGACTCTCAAAATAATCTAAGTGAAGCATGAGAGATCAATAGTTTCTATAAAACAAATCCACCACCGTGCTCTAAAAGATATAAGTGAAGCACTAGAGCAAAATTATATAACTCAAAAGATATAAGTGAAGCACATAGAGTATTCTATCAAATTCCAAATTATGTATGGCTCTCTCAAAAGGTGTGTACAGCAAGGATGATTGTGGTAAACTAATAAGCAAAGACTCAAATCATAAAAGACGCTCCAAGCAAAACACATATCATGTGGTGAATAAAAATATAGCTCCAAGTAAAGTTACCGATAGAAGTAGACGAAAGAGGGGATGCCTTCCGGGGCATCCCCAAGCTTTGGCTTTTAGGTGTCCTTAGATTATCTTGGGGGTGCCATGGGCATCCCCAAGCTTAGGCTCTTGCCACTCCTTGTTCCATAATCCATCAAATCTTTACCCAAAACTTGAAAACTTCACAACACAAAACTTAAAGTAGAAAATCTCGTGAGCTCCGTTTAGCGAAAGAAAACAAAAGACCACTTCAAGGTACTGTAATGAACTCATTCTTTATTTATATGTTGTTATACCTACTGTATTCCAACTTCTCTATGGTTTATAAACTATTTTACTAGCCATAGATTCATCAAAATAAGCAAACAACACACGAAAAACAGAATCTGTCAAAAACAGAACAGTCTGTAGTAATCTGTAGCTAGCGCAAGATCTGGAACCCCAAAAATTCTAAAATAAATTGTGGACGTGAGGAATTTATCTATTAATCATCTTCAAAAATAATTAACTAAATATCACTCTCCAAATAAAAATGACAGCAGTTCTCGTGAGCGCTAAAGTTTCTGTTTTTTACAGCAAGTTCAACAAGACTTTCCCCAAGTCTTCCCAACGGTTCTACTTGGCACAAACACTAATTAAACACAAAAAACACAACCAAAACAGAGGCTAGATAATTTATTTATTACTAAACAGGAGCAAAAACAAGGAATAAAAATAAAATTGGGTTGCCTCCCAACAAGCGCTATCGTTTAACGCCCCTAGCTAGGCATAACAAGCAAGAATAGATCTAGGTATTGCCATCTTTGGTAGGCAATCCATAAGTGGCTCTCATGATAGATTCATATGGTAATTTTATTTTATTTCTAGGGAAGTGTTCCATGCCCTTTTTTAATGGAAATTGAATCTAATATTCCCTTCCTTCATATCAATAATTGCACCAACCGTTCTAAGGAAAGGTCTACCGAGAATAATAGGGCAAGAAGGATTGCAATCTATATCAAGAACAATAAATCTACGGGCACATAATTCCTATTTGCAACAATAAGAACATCATTAATCTTCCCATAGGTTTCTTAATAGTGGAATCCGCAAGATGCAAGTTTAGAGAGCAATCATCAAAATTACGGAAATCTAGCAAATCACACAAAGTTTTGGGAATAGTAGAGACACTAGCACCCAAATCACACAAAGCATAAAACTCATGATCTTTAATTTTAATTTTAATAGTTGGTTCCCACTCATCATAAAGTTTTCTAGGGATAGAAACTTCCAATTCAAGTTTTTCTTCATAAGATTGCATCAAGGCATCAACGATATGTTTAGTAAACGCTTTATTTTGACTATAAGCGTGAGGAGAATTTAGCACGGATTGCAACAAGGAAATACAATCAATCAAAGAGAAATTTTCATAGTTAAATTCCTTGAAATCCATAATAGTGGGTTTAGCAACATCTAGGGTTTTAATTTCTTCAATCCCACTTTTATCAAATTTAGCATCAAGATCAAAAGATTCAGAATTCTTGGAACGCCTTCTAGGTAAAGGTGGATCATATTCAGTCCCATCATTATCAAATTTCATATTGCAAAACAAAGATTTAATAGGGGACACATCAATAACTTTTAGATCTTCATCATTATTTTCATAGGAACTAGAAGAACACGCTTTTATAAAGGCATCTTTCTTAGCACGCATCCTAGCGGTTCTTTCTTTGCACTCGTCAATGGAAATTCTCATGGCTTTGAGAGACTCATTGATATCATGCTTAGGTGGAATAGATCTAAGTTTCAAAGAATCAACATCAAGAGCAATTCTATCAACGTTCCTAGCCAAATCATCAATCTTAAGCAATTTTTCTTCAATCATAGCATTAAAATTCTTTTGCGAAGTAATAAATTCTTTAATATTAGATTCAAAATCAGAGGGCATCTTATTATAATTTCCATAAGAATTGTTGTAGGAATTACCATAATTATTAGAGGGATTACTAGGATAAGGCCTAGGGTTGAAATTTCCTCTATACGCGTTGTTACCAAAATTGTTCCTACCAACAAAATTCACATCCATAGATTCATTATTATTCTCAATCAAAGTAGACAAGGGCACATCATTAGGATCAGAAGAAACACTCTTATTAGCAAATAATTTCATAAGTTCATCCATCTTTCCACTCAAAACATTAATTTCTTCTATCGCATGCACCTTTTTACTAGATCTTTCAGTATGCTGAGGGAGTCCTGGATTCGGGGGTGTTTGGGTAGCCGCACTATACCTTCAGCCGGACTCCAGGACTATGAAGATACAAGATTGAAGACTTCGTCTCGTGTCCGGATGGGACTTTCCTTGGCGTGGAAGGCAAGCTTGGCGATGCGGATATTCAAGATCTCCTACCATTGTAACTGACTTTGTGTAACCCTAACCCTCTCCGTTGTCTATATAAACCGGAGGGTTTTAGTCCGTAGGACAACTTCATCATACAACAATCATACCATAGGCTAGCCTTTAGGGTTTAGCCTCCTTGATCTCGTGGTAGATCTACTCTTTTACTACCCATATCATCAATATTAATCAAGCAGGATGTAGGATTTTACCTCCATCAAGAGGGCCCAAACCTGGGTAAAACATCGTGTTCCTTGCCTCCTGTTACCATCCGGCCTAGACGCACAGTTCGGGACCCCCTACCCGAGATCTGCCGGTTTTGACACCGACATTGGTGCTTTCATTGAGAGTTCCTCTGTGTCGTCGCTTTTAGGCCCGATGGCTCCTTCGATCATCAACAACGATGCAGTCCAGGGTGAGACTTTTCTCCCCGGACAGATCTTCGTCTTCGGCGGCTTCGCACTGCGGGCCAATTCGCTTGGCCACCTTGAGCAGATCGAAAGCTACGCCCCTGGCCATCAGGTTAGGTTTGGAAGCCTAAACTACACGACTGACATCCGCGGGGACTTGATCTTCGATGGATTCGAGCCACAGCCAAGCACGCCGCACTGTCTCGATGGGCATGATATAGCTCTGCCGCTGAACAGCGCCTTGGAGGCCGCACACAAACTGTCCCGACCATTGATTCGGATCATACTGCGCCGACCGAGGATCAGCGGTTGGACGCTGCCTCAAGGGCTGCGATCTCAGAGGCGATCGAGCTGAACTCCAGCCCCGCACTCCGCATGGCCCGTGACTCCAAGGAGCCGGATTCCTCTCCGAACTCCGAGCCCCCCGCGCCCCTGCCGATCGAATCCGATTGGGCGCCGATAATGGAGTTCACCGCCGCGGACATCTTTCAGCACTCGCCCTTTGGCGACATCCTGAATTCTCTAAAGTCTCTCTCTTTATCAGGAGAGCCCTGGCCGGACTACGGTCAGCAAGGTTGGAATACGGACAATGAAGAAATTCAAAACCCACCCACCACCCACTTGGTAGCCACTATCGACAACTTAACCGACATGCTTGACTTCGACTCCGAAGACATCGACGGCATGGACGACGATGCAGGAGACGAACAAGAACCAGCACCTGTAGGGCCTGAAGGCCACCTCGTCATATGACATATATATGGTGGACACTCCAAAGGATGGAGATGGCGATGGAACAGCGGGGGACGATACCTCTAAGAAACAGCCCAAGCGCCGGCGTCAGCGGCCGCTCTAAATCCCACCAAAGCAAAAACGGTGATTCCGGCACGGGTGGACAGAGAAGCCAGCCCTCACAAGAGGGCGGCGGACCAAGAGGCTGAGGACGATAATTATACGCCTCCCTCCGAAGACGAGGCAAGCCTCGATGACGACGAGTTCGTCATGCCAGAGGATCTCGCCGAACAAGAGAGTTTTAAACACAGGCTTATGGCCACGGCAAGCAGCCTCAAGAAAAAGCAGCAACAGCTTAGAGCTGATCAGGATTTTCTAGCTGACAGATGGACTGAAGTCCTTGCGGCCGAAGAGTATGAACTCGAACGCCCCTCCAAGAGTTACCCAAAGCGCAGGCTGCTACCCCGACTAGAGGAGGAAGCACCTACATCACCAGCGCATGACATGGCCGACCGGCCACCTCGTGGCCGCGACAGAGAGGCCTCTTGGCCCTCCACTCAAGCCATGCCCTGACGCCGCGTCAAGCATACTAAGGCACAGGAAAATGCGCCTGACCTGCGCGACATACTGGAGGACAAGGCAAGGCAAACAAGATCGATCTACGGATCGCACAGGCGCCCCACGGCACGTGATGGTGATCGTCACTCCGGATGCAATAAATCCGGCCGGGCCGAACTCAACAGACAAAGCTCCTTCGAGCTGCATCGTGATATAGCCCAATACAGAGGCGCCGCACACCCACTATGCTTCACAGATGAAGTAATGGATCATAAAATCCCTGAGGGCTTCAAACCCGTAAACATCGAATCGTACGATGGCACAACAGATCCTGCGGTATGGATCGAGGATTATCTCCTTCATATCCACATGGCCCGCGGTGATGATCTACACGCCATCAAATACCTCCCACTCAAACATAAGGGACCGGCCCGGCATTGGCTTAACAGCTTGCCAGCAGACTCAATCGGTTCTTGGGAGGACCTGGAAGCCGCATTCCTTGACAACTTCCAGGGCACTTATGTGCGACCACAGGACGCCGATGACCTAAGCCACATAATTCAGCAGCCAGAGGAATCGCCCAGGCAATTCTGGACACGGTTCCTAACAAAGAAAAACCAGATAGTCAACTGTCTGGACGCAGAGGCCTTAGCGGCCTTCAAGCATAATATCCGTGACGAGTGGCTTGCCCGGCACCTAGGACAGGAAAAGCCAAAATCTATGGCAGCCCTCACGACACTCATGACCCGCTTTTGCGTGGGAGAAGACAGCTGGCTAGCTTGTAGCAACAATTTAACCAAGAACCCTGGTAATTCGAATACCAAGGAAAAAAGCGACAGGTCGCATCGGAACAAACAAAAGCGCCGCGTTAACAGCGACAACAACGAGGATACGACAGTTAATGCCGGATTCTGAGGCTACAAATCCAGTCAACGGAAAAAGCCATTCAAAAGAAATACTCAGGGCCCGTCCAGTTTGGACCGAATACTCGACCGCTTGTGCCAGATACATGGCACCCCCGAAAAGCCAGCCAATCACACCAACAGGGACCGTTGGGTGTTTAAGCAGGCAGGCAAGTTAAGAGCCGAAAACAAAGACAAGGGGCTGCATAGCGACGACGAGGAGAAGCCCAGACCGCCGAACAACATTGGACAGAAGGGATTTCCCCCGCAAGTGCCAACGGTGAACATGATATACGCAACCCACATCCCCAAGAGGGAGCGGAAGCGTGCGTTACGGGACGTATATGCGATAGAGCCAGTCGCCCCAAAGTTCAACCCATGGTCCTCCTGCCCGATCACCTTTGATCGAAGGGACCACCCCACTAGCATCCGTCACGGCGGCTTTGCGCATTGGTTCTAGACCCAATCATTGATGGATTTCATCTCACAAGAGTCCTCATGGACGGCGGCAGCAGCCTGAACCTGCTTTACCAGGATACAGTGCGAAAATGGGCATAGATCCCGAGGATTAAGCCCACAAAACGACCTTCTTT
>NC_053024.1:291154671-291175126 GCF_003073215.2 Triticum urartu | reverse complement strand
ACAAGGTGTGAAGTTGAGTAAGACTCAATGCCCGACCACTGCAGAAGATAGAGAGAAAATGAAAAGTGTTCCCTATGCTTCAGCCATAGGCTCTATCATGTATGCAATGTGTGTACCAGACCTGATGTGTGCCTTGCTATTAGTTTAGCAGGGAGGTACCAAAGTAATCCAGGAGTGGATCACTGGACAGCGGTCAAGAACATCCTGAAATACCTGAAAAGGACTAAGGATATGTTTTCGTTTATGGAGGTGACAAAGAGCTCATCGTAAATGGTTACGTCGATGCAAGCTTTGACACTGATCGGACGATTCTAAATCGCAAACCGGATACGTGTTATATTTAAACGGTGGAGCTGTCAGTTGGTGCAGTTCTAAACAAAGCGTCGTGGGGATCTACATGTGAAGCGGAGTACATAGCTGCTTCGGAAGCAGCAAATGAAGGAGTCTGGATGAAGGAGTTCATATCCGATCTAGGTGTCATACCTAGTGCATCGGGTCCAATGAAAATCTTTTGTGACAATACTGGTGCAATTGCCTTGGCAAAGGAATCCAGATTTCACAAGAGAACCAAACACATCAAGAGATGCTTCAATTCCATCCGCGATCAAGTCCAGGTGGGAGACATAGAGATTTGCAAGATACATACGGATCTGAATGTTGCAGACCCGTTGACTAAGCCTCTCTCACGAGCAAAACATGATCAGCACCAAGGCTCCATGGGTGTTAGAATCATTACTGTGTAATCTAGATTATTGACTCTAGTGCAAGTGGGAGACTGAAGGAAATATGCCCTAGAGGCAATAATAAAGTTATTATTTATTTCCTTATTTCATGATAAATGTTTATTATTCATGCTAGAATTGTATTAACCGGAAACATAATACATGTGTGAATACATAGACAAACAGAGTGTCACTAGTATGCCTCTACTTGACTAGCTCGTTGATCAAAGATGGTTATGTTTCCTAACCATAGACATGAGTTGTCATTTGATTAACGGGATCACATCATTAGGAGAATGATGTGATTGACTTGACCCATTCCGTTAGCTTAGCACTTGATCGTTTTAGTTTACTTGCTATTGCTTTCTTCATGACTTATACATGTTCCTATGACTATGAGATTATGCAACTCCCGATTACCGGAGGAACACTTTGTGTGCTACCAAACGTCACAACGTAACTGGGTGATTATAAAGGTGCTCTACAGGTGTCTCCGATGGTACTTGTTGAGTTGGCATAGATCGAGATTAGGATTTGTCACTCCGATTGTCGGAGAGGTATCTCTGGGCCCTCTCGGTAATGCACATCACTATAAGCCTTGCAAGCAATACAACTAATGAGTTAGTTGCAGGGATGATGCATTACGGAACGAGTAAAGAGACTTGCCGGTAACGAGATTGAGCTAGGTATTGAGATACCGACGATCGAATCTCGGGCAAGTAACATACCGATGACAAAGGGAACAACGTATGTTGTTATGCGGTTTGACCGATAAAGATCTTCGTAGAATATGTAGGAGCCAATATGAGCATCCAGGTTTCGCTATTGGTTATTGACTGGAGACGTGTCTCGGTCATGTCTACATAGTTCTCGAACCCGTAGGGTCCGCACGCTTAGTTTGTGACGATCGGTATTATGAGTTTATGTGATTTGATGTACGAAGGTAGTTTGGAGTCCCGGATGTGATCACGGACATGACGAGGAGTCTCGAAATGGTCGAGACATAAAGATTGATATATTGGACGACTATATTCGGATACCGAAGTGTTCCGGGTGATTTCGGAGAAAACCGGAGTGCCGGAGGGTTACCGGAACCCCCCGGGAGAAGTAATGGGCCACATGGGCCTTAGTGGAGAGAGAGGGCCGGCCAGGGTAGGCCGCGCGCCCCCTCCCCCTCTGGTCCGAATTGGACTAGGGAAGGGGGGGCGCCCCTTTCCTTCTCCCTCTCCTCCTTCCTTTCCCCCTCCTAGTAGGAGTAGGAAAGGGGAGTCCTACTCCTACTAGGAGGAGGACTCCTCCTCCTGGCGTGCCCTGCAAGGGCCGGCCGGCCTCCCCCTTGCTCCTTTATATACGGGGGCAGGGGGCACCCTAGGACACACAAGTTGATTGTTCCAAGCCGTGTGCGGTGCCCCCCTCCACCATAATCCACCTCGATCATATCGTAGCGGTGCTTAGGTGAAGCCCTGCGTCGGTAGCAACATCATCACCGTCATCACCGTCGTGCTGACGGAACTCTCCTGTGAAGCTCTGCTGGATCGGAGTTCGTGGGACGTCATCGAGCTGAACGTGTGCTGAACTCGGAGGTGCCGTACGTTCGGTACTTGGATCGGTCGGATCGTGAAGACGTACGACTACATCAACCGCGTTCTCATAACGCTTCCGCTTACGGTCTACGAGGGTACGTGGACGATACTCTCCTCTCTCGTTGCTATGCATCACCATGATCTTGCGTGTGCGTAGGAATTTTTTTGAAAGTACTACCTTCCCCAACATCTATATCTATACCTATATATCTATATCTATACCCCTATATTGAGTGCAAATAAATTTCAAAGATGGTCATTGGATGAAGCCAATCAGACGGTGGAGAGATGGCAAATCCGGGCACTACTGGCCATTGGATATCATCTACATTCCACCAGATTCTGCCAGATGTACAATCTAGAAGACTCCATGGTTGAACTTAAGCATAATGCACAAACCTCAAAACACAAATACTTCTCCTTTGTTCTAGAATCCATCCGTATCATAACTGCCCAAACTTTTTTCTAGTTGAATTGATGTTATTTGTTTTTACTTTATGCCTTACAACGCACAATTCCATGAATCATAAAATAGATGTACTTTTTATAAAAACTAATTGATTTTGAATGAGATGAACTATAAGAATCAAACGAACGTCTACAACATGCATATATGACTCAAAGCTTACATGCTATAGTGTGGTATTTATTCATAATTTGGTTGCCGAATCTCATGTGTGCAATGCACGTGTACCTTACTAGTACTTCCAGTATGTGCAAAACATATAAATTAGAATTCCAATGGCACGCTACACAGTGTCACTCCTTTTTTAGTTAATATATTATGATTAAAATGATGTCAGGGCATCCATGAAGCCACGTGGCACATGTGGAGGCGTTGTCGCAACCTCCTTGTGTGGATTGATCACAGTGACGTGCTGCTGGTTCCAGAAGAATGTACTCGTCCTCTCTCACGCACACTAGTAGTACATGCACGAAGCGAAGATGTGCACGCACGCACTCATTCCCTCACACGCACACACGGGTACACGGTGGGACACATTTTTGTACGAAGATCCACCCCATGTGATAATTTGACGCGTGTAAAATTGTTCACTTCATTGATGGCCAATTAATATAATGCATGCAAATTGGAGTGGGCGTGAGGGAGGAAGTAGTTGAGAAAGACATTACTACTCCACTGCGTGCATGCGAGTAGCTAAATCATGGGTTGCTACTTCCATTGGTCTCCTTCATATTTGGTGCCAATATTTTACCATAATTTTAAGTAATGCAATATTTATGCATGTCATAAAAATTAATGTCATCGAAAACTATGTTCAAATGTGATTCCAATGATATAATTTTTGGTGACATGCATTGACATTTTGTTAGTTAAAATTTTTGGTCAAAAATTGGCACAAAAAAAAGGGGCCAATAAAACAGGACGCGGGCAGGATGATCAATTTTTGTCTAGGTTACTGTTGGTGGCCTTTGTATTTAATTATGGACGGGGTGGAGTAGTCCTATCGTTATCTTAGCCTTGTAGGGCTCTCCCAACGCCTACGCTCGCCTCCCCACCTCGCCCACCAGATCCCGCCATGGATAATCCCTTAGATCCCAGGATCTCGCGGGCTGCCCTCTCGCTGCGGCCCGCAGCACTGCCGCCTTTGAGAGAAACCCACATGTGTTTTAGAGGGGATCCATTGCTCTGGAATCACAGATCAGTGGCACCGGAGGACATGCCAGGGCTGCCTTTCAGGTGTTGGGCATCAAGGGCAAATCGGATCAAGGAAGCGTCACATCAATTGGAGACAAGTTCGAAGGAGCTACGCCTGGTAAAGCACAAGGCGAAGGCGCAAGTCGATCTCAGGGGAGAGATGCTGAGGGATGTCAGCATCTGGTAGCGTCGTGGTTTCGAGCTAGGGCTAATGGTAGAGATCATATTCATGGAGTCGACTACGGAGGAAAGAACATGCATGCCTACGGAATGGCATGAGCAGCCGGTGCAACTGTTCAAATGGGCGGTAGGAGAAGACAAATCGCGGGACCAGCTACGGCGGCGCCGCTGGGCATGCATCGTAGGTGAGGTGAGATGCCCTCCTTCCCCGCCAGTGATGCAGTGACCTACTCGGTTGCTGCTGCAGTGAACTTGTGGCGCCATGGCAGTTTGCAACCGTGACAATCACTCCATCTACATGTATTGTACTCCTGTGAAAATACTTGGTCATTTGGAAAAACATGGTAGTAATTGATTTATCACTAGTTTGTGAATGTTTGGTCGTGACAATCACCTAAAGCCACAACCAGAATTCTCCATCGCGTAATACTTACGGTCGCTCGCACCAATAGACGGCCAGTCAGACCCGTGTCTCACCGAAGGGACACACATCGGCTTGGTCTGACATGTACGAACAGTTACATCACTGACTTGTGTGACCACATTTAAGTAGTAGTACTTGAAATTTATGTTCCAGGAAATTCATCAGAAGCCGTTTCGGGCCTTGAAACCAAAACCATCAATTAATCTTTAGCTTGTTCCCATCACATTCCAAAGTAGTACTACCATGCTATGATTAAGTGCAAACCTACTCACACCTAGTACATATCAAACCTGAACATGTTTCCACTATGCAGGTTTTAGTACTAGTGCTAGTACTAGGTTATAAAAAGGGGAACTACCTAGTTGAAAATCACTCTACCTTCCTCCCCATAAGTCTTTCTTGTTTGTCTGTCCTTTCCATGATCGGTGTGCAGAGCTCTAGGTCGAGAACTATTCGTTACTATGGAGCGGCAACCAAGGCCACGGGAAAAAATGAGAGGGCTCTCCGCCTCGCAGAGACCTCAAAAAATGTCTCAAGGGCAGGCAAGGGCTCCCAGGACCGCCCTAGCCGTGAAGGTGAACATGCCAAGCTGGCGGCGCTGGAGTCGTTATCCCTCGATGACATGCCCGATCAGCTCAATAAACAGAAGGATTTCATCGACGGCTTGGTGGAGTTGCTGAAGGAGAGCTTTGACGACATGCCTGCTGAGCTCAATAAGCAGGGGGAGTTGATCGCTGGCTTGGTGATGCTGCTGAAGAAAAGCATTGCCTCGGATAAGAAGGAAACCGGTGAAATCCTGCAACTTCAGGAGGACAAGGCGAAGCTACGCCACAAGCTCATCCTGCTAAAGGAGGAGAACGCTGGCTATAAGAAGCTGCATGAGAAGAGTAGTTCATCGGTGAATATGTTGCACGCCCTCGTCATGGAACAGAAGGAAGAGTTGGCAAAGCTCCGCATCGAGCACCCGGCTGCTGTCAAGGCATGTAATGCGACCGTGGAACAGATGATGAAGGCTCGTGCCGAGAAATCCCGTATCATGAACAGAATGAAGAAGATGGCAGAGGAGATGTGCGAGGAGATGGAGGTTGTGGAGGTGATCAAGAAGCAGTTACGACTCCGCGGCCAGCAACCCTTAATGTAGTAGAGAGCAGCGCCCCAGACTTGTGTGCGCGTCTTCCTTATTTGGGGGGGGGGGGTAATCTTCCTTCTTCTTTTGCTCATGTGTTTCTTCTTTTGCTTCAAGTGTTTCGCCGCACGTGTCATGTTCTGTACGAGGCATGAATAGAACAATGCTAACGATGAGTGGTACCATGGGATCGATGACTAGAAAATTAGATCATTTTTTATCGCCATATCGCACTAGGCTGCCGTGTTTCGTGCTCCTCTACCGTACTAGTACTCCAGTGGAAAACTTGAGTATACCACATGATTCTTTGCTCCTCCTCAGGTTGTCGACAACATTTATACGAGCAGTCAAATTACAAGGCCCTGCCTTCTAGCAGTAATGAGCCGTCAAATCACAAAGGCCCTCGCCTCTCATGAAACCGACCAAGCGAGACTACCCCTCCCTCTAGCCTTTTAAATGTATACTTTTGTACAGTAGTAGTATTGATGGATTGCGCCATGGAGCAAAACTAACAAGATGAAATTAAAGAAAAAGGTGGTACATATAGAGAGCGCTCGTTGCCAAATTATGCATATAGTACTATTCAAAAAGCTAGTACATGCTTAGATGGGGTGCTAAAGTCTATTAAAGAAATTAGCATACCTATTTAATTCTTTGACAACTAAACTATTGGGTATATGATGTTGGCCATATATATTGTACGTCTATAATGTGAAGAAACGAGTGGTAGTACTATCAACTACAAGATGGAATGTAAGAAATACTAGTATGTACGTACTGAAGAGTTAAAGTAACAAGAAGGAACATAACATAGTTCTGTTGGGGGCTCAGCACAACACACCCCTCGAATAAAACTAAGCACCCTGAAATTAAACTAAGCAACTAATCCGGTAGACACTGCATTAGAACCACCATGAGCAACGACACTGCCACCTTACTCGGACTCCTCGTCCACGTGCGCGACTTCGTCCTTGTCCCTCTTCCTCTTGGCCGATACTTCTTTTCTTGAACCGCACACTTGGCTCTCTCTCTTCATCCAACCCTTGTAGATATTGAAACAAAGGTAGGCATCCATTGCAGCGTACTGGATGTGGTCTCTATCTAGTACATTCCACTTGTTGGGGAATGCAGTAATTCAATGTTTTTACCTACGATCACGCAAGATCTATCTAGGAGATACATAGCAACGAGACGGGAGAGTGTGTCCATGTACCCTCGTAGACCGAAAGTGGAAGCGTTTAGTAATGCGGTTGATGTAGTCGAACGTCTTCACAATCCAACCGATCCAAGTACCGAACGTAAGTATGTTAATGTTTAGTACACGTTTAGCTCGATGACGTCCCTCGAGCTCTTGATTCAGTTGAGGATAAGGGAGAGTTCCGGCAGCACGATGGCATGGCGACGGTGATGATGAAGTTACCGACGCAGGGCTTCGCCTAAGCACTACGACGATATGACCGAGGTGTGTAACTATGGAGGGGGGCACCGCACATGGCTAAGACAAATCTTTGAGTGCCTTTGGGGTGCCCCCTGCCCACGTATATAGAGGAGAGAGGGAGAGAGGTTGGCCCTCCTAGGGGCGCGCCAAGTGTAGGGAGTCCTACTAGGACTCCCAAGTCCTAGTAGGATTCCCTTTCCTTTTTGGAGTAGGAAAGAAGGAAAGGTGGGAGAGGGAGAAGGAAAGGGGGGGCCGGCCCCCACCCCTTGTCCAATTCGGTTTCGTCAGGGGGAGGCGCGCGCCACCTCGTGGCCCTTCTTCCCTCTCTCGACTAAAGCCCAATAAGGCCCATTAACTTCCCCTAGCGAATTCCCGTAACTCTCCGGTACTCCGAAAATACCCGAATCACTCAGAACCTTTCCGATGTCCGAATATAGCCTTTCAATATATCGACCTTTACCTCTCAACCATTTGGAGACTCCTTGTCATGTCCGTGATCTCTTCCGGGACTCTGAACAAACTTCGGTCATCAAATCACATAACTCATAATATAAATCGTCATCAAACGTTAAGCGTGCGGACCCTACAGGTTCGAGAACTATGTAGACATGACCGAGGCACAACTCCGATCAATAACCAATAGCGAAACCTGGATGCTCATATTGGCTCCTACATATGCTACGAAGATCTTTATCAGTCAAACCACATAACAACATCTGTTGTTCCCTTTGTCATCGGTATGTTACTTGCCCGGGATTCGATCGTCGGTATCATCATACCTAGTTCAATCTCGTTACCGGCAAGTCTCTTTACTCATTCAGTAATACATCATCCCGCAACTAACTCATTAGTCACATTGCTTGCAAGGCTTATAGTGATGTGCATTACCGAGAGGGCCCTGAGATACCTCTCCGGTACTCGGAGTGACAAATCCTAATCTCGATCTATGCCAACCCAACAAACACCTTCGAAGACACCTGTAGAGCATATTTATAATCACCCAGTTATGTTGTGACATTTGATAGTGCACAAGGTGTTCCTCCGGTATTCAGGAGTTGCATAATCTCATAGTCAGAGGAACATGTACATGTATAAGTCATGAAGAAAGCAGTAGCAATAAAACTAAACGATCATTATGCTAAGCTAAACATATGGGTCTTGTCCATCACATCATTCTCTAATGATGTGATCCCGTTCATCAAATGACAACACATGTCTATGGTCAGGAAAACTTAACCATCTATTTGATTAACGAGCTAGTCAAGTAGAGGCATACTAGGGACATTCTGTTTTTGTCTATGTATTCACACATGTACTAAGTTTCCGGTTAATACAATTCTAGCATGAATAATAAACACTTATCATGATATAAGGAAATATAAATAACAACTTTATTATTGCCTCTAGGGCATATTTCCTTCAGTCTCCCACTTGCACTAGAGTCAATAATCTAGTTCACATTGCCATGTGATTGAACACCAATAGTTCACATCTTTATGTGATAAGTTTACATCTCCATGTGACTAATACCCAAAGGGTTTACTAGAGTCAATAATCTAGTTCACATCGCTATGTGATTAACACCCAAAGAGTGATCATGTTTTGCTTGTGAGAGAAGTTTAGTCAACGGGTCTGCCACATTCAGAGTCCGTATGTATTTTGCAAATTTTCTATGTCTACAATGCTCTGCACGGAGCTACTCTAGCTAAATCGCTCCCACTTTCAATATGTATCTAGATTGAGACTTAGAGTCATCCGGATCAGTGTCAAAGCTTGCATCGATGTAACCCTTTACGACGAACTTTTTGTCACCTCCATAACCGAGAAACATGTCCTTATTCCACTAAGGATAATTTTGACCGTTGTCCAGTGATCCACTCCTGGATCACTATTGTACCCTCTTGCCAAACTCATGGTGAGGTACACAATAGGTCTGGTACACAGCATAGCATACTTTATAGAACCTATGACTGAGGCATAGGGAATGACTTTTCATTCTCTTTCTATTTTCTGTCGTGGTCGGGTTTTGAGTCTTTACTCAATTCACACCTTACAACTCAGGCAAGAACTCCTTCTTTGACTGATCCATTTTGAACTCCTTCAAAATCTTATCAAGGTATGTACTCATCGAAAGTCTTATCAAGCGTCTTGATCTATCTTTATAGATCTTGATGCCCAATATGTAAGTAGCTTCACTGAGGTCTTTCATTGAAAAAATCTTATTCAAGTATCCTTTTATGCTATCCAGAAATATTATATTTCCAATCAACAATATGTCATCCACATATAATATTAGAAATGCTACAGAGCTCCCACTCACTTTCTTGTAAATACAGGCTTCTCCAAAAGTCTGTATAAAACCATATGCTTTGATCACACTATCAAAGCGTACATTCCAACTCCGAGATGCTTGCACCAGTCCATAAATGGATCACTGGAGCTTACACTTGTTAGCACCTTTCGGATTGACAAAACCTTCTGGTTGCATCATATACAACTCTTCTTTAAGAAATCCATTAAGGAATGCAGTTTTGACATCCATTTGCCAAATTTCATAAAATGCGGCAATTGCTAACATGATTCGGACAGACTTTAAGCATAGATACGAGTGAGAAACTCTCATCGTAGTCAACACCTTGAACTTGTCAAAAACCTTTTGCGACAATTCGAGCTTTGTAGATAGTAACACTACTATCAGTGTCCGTCTTCCTCTTGAAGATCCATTTATCTCAATGGCTCGCGATCATCGGGCAAGTCAATCAAAGTCCATACTTTGTTCTCATACATGGATCCCATCTCAGATTTCATGGCCTCAAGCATTTGCGGAATCTGGGCTCATCATCGCTTCCTCATAGTTTGTAGGTTCATCATGGTCTAGTAACATGACTTCCAGAACAGGATTACCGTACCACTCTGGTGCGGACCATACTCTGGTTGACCTACGAGGTTCGGTAGTAACTTGATCTGAAGTTTCATGATCATCATCATTAGCTTCCTCACTAATTGGTGTAGGAATCACTGAACTGATTTCTGTGATGAACTACTTTCCAATTCGGGAGAAGGTACAACTACCTCATCAAGTTCTACTTTCCTCCCACTCACTTCTTTCGAGAGAAACTCCTTCTCTAGAAAGGATCCATTCTTAGCAAAAGATCTTGCCTTGGATCTGTGATAGAAGGTGTACCCAACAGTTTCTTTTGGGTATCCTATGAAGACGCACTTCTCTGATTTGGGTTCGAGCTTATCAGGCTGAAGCTTTTTCACATTAAGCATCGCAACCTCAAACTTTAAGAAACTATAGCTTAGGTTTCTTGCCAAACTATAGCTTAGGTTTCTTGCCAAACCATAGTTCATGCCATACATTTCTTGCTAGTATCACTGTGGGGGAATCTAGAGAAATAACACAAGCTACCATAGGGAGCATTCATTTTCCTGCCATACATTATTTTGCTCTCTTCGTGGGTAGATGCATTAACGGTAAGGATGAGGCATGTCACATGTGTGTTCCCGATCTTAGTGTTCTCAAGAGTGTTGTATTAGGAGATAAACAATACAACTTGGGGGCTATTGTTGCACGTAGGTTGCATCTTAATGGTTTAACTGGAGATTTGTTTGGTGGAATTTATGCAACTCGTGTAGCTAACTTTCTTGATATACCCATACGCGGGGATGATATTGAGTTGCCTCCTGCTTATCTAGATTATAATGCTATGGTTCGTCATCAGTTTGTTGAGAGGAACGATCAGTTCCTCCAGTACCGACTAATCTTTGACAGAGCGCACCGTCCATGTTGCTCTCCCTACTCCTGCTTTCTTTGATTTTCAGACAAAAGGGAGATATGTTATAACTAGGGAGGAGGCGAACGAGTACGAGAGGAGGACGGAGGCAGCCCGCCTCCAAGCTGCAGCTCGTGAGGCAATAGCTGATGCCTCAGTATACCCCAGTTACAACTTTGGATTTCCACCAGGCCAGCCGTGGCCATAGACCAACTTAGGCCAAAAGCCTAAGCTTGGGGGAGTACGTATCTCTCACCGACATTACATTCATGTTCACACACTCATGCCAGTTGTCGGTGCTCATACTTTTTCATTGTATCATCCATGCTAGTTTATTTTCTTTTTAAGCTTTCTTCTTGTGTGTTTGAAAAACCTTAAGAAAAAAAAAATATAGTTGTAGCTTTTAGCTAGTTTACTTTCCATGCTTGTAGTAGTAGTAATTAAAAAGAAAACCCAAAAAGATTTCTCGTTCTTCTTTTGCTTGTTGGGAGCTTTCCCGTGTAAATAGTTTTGTTTCTTTTTTTCTTTGGGGGTCGAGAGGAGAAGACCATGATGAAAATGTTGAGTGGCTCTCATATGCATTATTGTTGATCTAACAAAGAGCCCATATTACCTTGTCTTCTCCCTTGAATTGAATGCTTGCAGATTCCAGCTTAGTCCAATGCACGTGCACTATTATTATTATCCACACTATTCGGTTGTGCAAGTGAAAGGCAATAATGACGATATATGATGAACTGATTGAGATGAGAAAAGCTGGTATGAACTCGACCTCTCTTGTTTTTGTAAATATGATTAGTTCATCGTTCCTGATTCAGCCTATTATGAATGAAACATGTTTGCAATGACAATTAGAGATTATAGTTTGCTCATGCCATGCTTAATTTGCTAGGAGTTTATAATGGTTTACCTTGCGTGCCAACATGCTATTAAAATGGTTGTGATGTGGTATGATAGGGTGGTATCCTCCTTTGAACATTCGAGTGGCTTGACTTGGCACATGTTCACGCATGTAGTTGAAACAAAATCAACATAGCCTCCATGATATTTATGTTCATGGTGAATTATATCCTACTCATGCTTGCATTCAGTGTTGATTAATTTTAATGCATGTTCATGACTGTTGTCGCTCTCTAGCTGGTCGCTTCCCAGTCTCTTTCTAGCCTTCACTTGTACTAAGCGGGAATACTGCTTGTGCATCCAATTCCATAAACCCCAAAAGTTATTCCATATGAGTCCACCATACCTTCCTATATGCGGTATCTACCTGCCGTTCCAAGTAAATTTGTATGTGCCAAACTCTAAACCTTCAAATGAAATTCTGTTTTGTATGCTCGAATAGCTCATGTATCAACTAGGGTTGTCTGTATCTTCCATGCTAGGCGGGTTATTCTCAAGAGGAGTGGACTCCGCTCCTCACTCACGAGAAAATGGCTGGTACACCGGGATGCCCAGTCCCATGCTCAAATCAAATCAAAATAATTGCAAACAAAACTCCCCCAGGATTGTTGTTAGTTGGAGGCACCCGTTGTTTCGGACAAGCCATGGATTGATGTTTGTTGGTGGTAGGGGGAGTATAAACTTTACCATTCTGTTTGGGAACCGCCTATAATGTGTGTAGCATGGAAGATATCGAGATCTCTCGGTTGTTATGTTGACAATGAAAGTATACCGCTCAAAATATTATTCATCTCTATTTCAAAACCGAGCTCTGCACCTCTACAAATCCCTGCTTCCCTCTGAGAAGGGCCTATCTATTTACTTTTATGTTGAGTCATCATCCTCTTATTAAAAAGCACCAGTTGGAGAGCACCGCTGTCATTTGCATGTATTATTGTTAGTTTACATTGAGTATGACTTGACTGGATCTCTTTTACCATGAATTACAATTTCCAGTCAGCCCTTGATCTTCAGGGGTGCTCTGCATTTATGTTTTGCGGTCTCAGAAAGGGCTAGCGAGATACCATCTTGTTATATCATATTATGATTGTTTTGAGAAAGTGTTGTCATCCGAGATTTATTATTATTGCTCGCTAGTTGATTATGCCATTGATATGAGTAAACATGAGACCTAAATGTTATTGTGAATATGGTTAGTTCATAATCTTTGCTGAAAACTTGAATGCTGGCTTTACATATTTGCAACAACAAGAGCAAACAGAGTTTGTAAAAGTTTTTCTTTATCACTTGAATTGCTTGAGGACAAGCAAAGGTTTAAGCTTGGGGAGTTTGATACGTCTCCATTGTATCTACTTTTCCAAACACTTTTGTTGTAGCGACCCGCTCAATGCATGTCTGTGCTTCAGTGTCATCCCTGGATCGGTAATGCTGACACACACAGTACTCGAAGGATTTATAACAGAGTAGCAATCACACACTTATTACATCGAATGTCTCAAAAGAACTTATTACAATAAATATGGCTTAAGGCCATCTAATACGATAACAGCGGAAGGCTTGGAAGATAAAGTGAGTCCATCAACTCCAACGGCATAGCTGAGCTGCACGGCAACGACCTAACGAACCTTACTCCTCGTCTGAAAGTCTGCAACATAATACGTTGCAGCCCGAAAATGGGTCAGCACATGGAATATGCTGGCAAAATAACACAGTAGAGCAAGAACGAATAATGCTATCACTACATGCATATTTGGCTGGTGGAAAGCTCTATGGTTATAGTTTGAAAAGCCAATTTTTCCCTACAACAAAGGAATAGATTTTAATTTAACTATCATGGTAGTTGAAACATCATTGAGAAGGTTCCTCCAACTCAATCCCAATTAAAGTAATTAACAACCCAACAATATTAAGTTAAAAGTGATGAGATACTTAAGATACTCCAAGTACTAGATACTCAAGATTGTCCATAACCGGGGACACGGCTAACCATGATTAGTTTATACACTCTGCAGAGGTTTGCGCACTTTTCCCCACAAGACTCGATCGCCTCCGTTGGATTTCTCGCACTACATGGTGTTTGAGAAACGGATGACCGAGACACAGTCTTTCAGAAACATTAACTCTCTACTCCGGGTAGACCATACCAAACCTACAAACCCACTACCTGTTGATCTACCTCTTCAAGAGCTTCACGTAACTTACTCAACTATGCTAGAGCCCATAATAGCTTGTGGCTGCACACGGAAGTTTCTAGCATGAATCATCTCAGTTCCCTTTTGAGCCTGGGTGGCGGTCCATAGGAAGATCACACGGGTACTCCGGGATTTCCAAAAATACAGGCAACACTGGGTACTCGAGGTGCCTCAATCCACCCAGATGTGTATTTAAGTTGCCACCTTAAGTTGAACCATTAATTAACAATCTCACATCTGTCATGGATTTCACTCACCCAAACCACATCTATGAGCATAGCATAGCAATATAAGCAACGCATAGAAGTAACTCCGAGGGTTTGAATGTAAGAGGATAATAGGTTCTACCTCATCAACTACTTCCCAACCCACATGTTAATGACATCCTAACCATGCAATGTTTGAGGATTGGAACTAATGCATAAAAACTGGGTGATAAAGGGATATGATCAAAGTGTTACTTGCCTTGCTGATGATCCGCGTAACCTAGAGACTCCAAAACACGCTTCGCACTCCGGGAATTCTATCGCAAACAAACAATAGCATACATAAGCAACAACCGAAGAAGCACGGGTAAAACTCAAATAAGAAGATCTAACCGGAAAGTTCAACTTAAGAACTCCGGTTTGCAAAAAGAATCAATCAAACGGAGCAACGAAACTCAAACGGCGAAAGAAACAAGATCCGTTTACTAATCTGAACTAAAGTCAAATTTTATAGTAACAAAATCTTGTTCAAGTTGGTTAAGCGGAAAGAGGGTCTCGAGACGAAGATCCAGGTGCTTGAATCGCCTGATTCCGACTAACGAGCGAAAAGATAAACCGAAACAAAAATCGGATCAGAAATCACGATCGAGAATAATCACGGAAAAATCCGATAAAAAGAAAACTGACGAACAGACTAACAAATGAGCGTTCGTTAGCTGTAACTAACGGGCGAAAACCGTTCGTTAAAACGAACGTACGGACGAACGTCCGCTAACTAGAAGAACCGAGAAAAACCGGCGAATCCGAAAAAAACTCTAGGGTTTTCTAAAAAAACCGAACGGTTTTTAAAAAAACTGGCGGCGCTACCGGCTGACCTGCCGGCACAGGCAACGGGCAAACCGGCGGCTACCTCGTCGGTCCAGCGAGGCGCGGTGGCGACAGGGCGCGGGGAGGTGGGCCGGCGCTGGGCTTCGGCCCAGCTAGGCCTTGGTGGGCCGGTGGCTGGGCTTTCGGCCCAGTTAAGCCCTGGCGCTTTTTTTAAAAAAATTCCACCAAAAAAATCCTAGAAAATAAAATAAAATTCTAAAAATGCCAAAACAAATTTTCTCCATCTAAATAAAATATTTAGAACGAGATGAACATTTTCTTGGCCCTAAAATGCAATTTTGAAAACGTGCAATTTTTCTAATGCAAACAAAATTGCAATAAAATCCAAATAAAACAAATATTTGATTTTAATATTTTTCCTCCAATATTTCATTATCTTGGAGAAGTCATATTATCTCCTCTCATATATTTTAATATGAAATATTTTCGGAGAGAAAAATAATTAAAACCAAAATCCTCGTTTCAAAATTTGATAAAAATCAAATTTGAAAACCGGGGAAATCCCCAACTCTCTCCGAGGGTCCTTGAGTTGCTTAGGATTTCGAGGATCGCGAGACGAAATGCAATAAAATATGATATGCAAGAATGATCTATGTATAACATTCCAAATTGAAAATTTGGGATGTTACAAACCTACCCCCTTAAGATGAATCTCGCCCTCGAGATTCGGGTTGGCTAGAAAATAGGTGTGGGTGGTCTTTGCGAAGATCATCCTCTCGTTCCCATGTGGCTTCGTCCTCGGTATGGTGGCTCCACTGAACTTTGCAAAACTTAATAACCTTGCTGCGGGTGACTCGACTGGCAAACTCCAAAATCTTGACTGGCTTCTCCTCATAAGTCAAGTCATTGTCCAACTGAATCGCCTCCAAGGGTATGGTATCTCTTAGCGGTATGTCGGCCATCTCAGCATGGCACTTCTTCAACTGGGAAATGTGAAACACATCATGAACTCCTGACAGTCCTTCAGGTAACTCCAACTTGTAGGCAACTTCTCCTATCCGTTCCAAAACACGATATGGTCCTACAAATCTCGGGGCTAACTTTCCCTTAACTCCAAAACGTTTCACTCCTCGCAAAGGTGATACTCGCAGACATGCTCTATCTCCAATTTCATAGGTATACCTCCTTGCGTTTTGAATCTGCATAACTCTTCTGTCTGGACTGAGCTATCTTCAGTCTATCCCGGATCAGTTTAACCTTCTCCTCAGACTCTTTGATCAAGTCTGGTCCAAACAACTGTCGGTCTCCGACTTCATCCCACATCAATGGTGTTCTGCACCTTCGTCCATACAGGGCTTCGAAAGGTGCCATTTCAAACTGGCTTGGTAACTATTGTTGTATGAGAACTCTGCGTAAGGCAAGATTGTCATCCCAACTAGATCCATAATCTAGCGCACATGGCTCTCAACATGTCCTCCATAATCCGATTGACTCTCTCGGTCTGTCCATCCGTCTGCGGGTGAAATGTTGTACTGAACTCCAATCTCGTTCCCAAAGTCTGGTGCAGTTGATGCCAAAACTTTGAAGTAAACTGTGTTCCTCTATCTGATACGATGGTCCTCGAAACTCCATGCAGACATACGATCCTGTTCATATATATCTTGGCCAACTTTGCACTGGTATAAGTTGTTTTCACTGGGATAAAGTGTGCCACTTTGGTCAAATGGTCAACTACTACCCATATAGAATCATATCCTGATTTGGTCCTGGGCAATCCGGTGATAAAATCCATGCCAAGTTTATCCCACTTCCATTCGGGTATCGGCATAGGCTGTAACAATCCTGCTGGCTTTTGATGCTCTGCCTTCACTCTCTGACATACATCACATACCTACATACTCGGCGATATCCTTCTTCATCCCTGTCCACCAGAAACGTTCCTTCAAATCCAAATACATCTTGGTGTTTCCGGGGTGTATCGAGTATGGTGAGTCATGAGCCTCCTGAAGTATTAACTTCCTGATCTCTGTTATTGGGCACATAAACACGGTCCTCAAACCATAAGGTGTCGTGCTCATCCTCACGAAAACCTTTGGCCTTTCCTTCGCTCATTCTCCTTTATCTCGGCAATCTCTTTGTCATCCTTCTGAGCTTCTCGAATCTTTCCCAACAATGTAGACTGCACCTCCATTGTTGCAACAAAACCTCTAGGAACAATCTCCAATCGAGTTCCCGGAGATCCTCTGCTAACTCCTTCGGCAATCCCTGCTTATTAGGGTATTAGCATAACTCTTCCGGCTCAAAGCGTCTGCTACGACATTGGCCTTTCCTGGATGATAGTGAAGCTTCATGTCATAATCCTTTATAAGCTCCAACCATCTTCTCTGCCTAAGGTTCAGTTCCTTCTGGGTGAAAATGTACTTCAAACTCTTATGATCCGTGTACACATCACAATGGTTTCCAATAAGGTAATGTCTCCAAGTCTTCAACGCATGCACTACGGCTGCTAGCTCCAAATCATGCGTGGCATAATTTAACTCATGTGGTTTTAGTTGTCGTGAGGCATACGAAACAACTCTTCCGTCCTGCATAAGCACACTTCCAAGTCCTAAGCGAGAGGCGTCGCAATACACTTGAAAATCCTTACGTATATCTGGCAGTGTCAGCACTGGGGCTGTAGTCAAACGTTTCTTCAGCTCCTGGAAACTTGCCTCGCAATCTTCCGTCCATTTAAACTTGGTATCCTTCTTCAATAATTCTGTCATTGGCTTTCGCAGTCTTTGGAAAAATTCTCAATGAATCTCCGATAGTATCCTGCGAGTCCAAGAAAACTGCGGATCTCGCTAACTGAAGTGGGTGCCAACCATTCAGTGACTGACTGAACCTTGGTGGGGTCTACTGCTATACCTTCTCCCTGATATAACATGTCCAAGGAATCCGACTTCCTTCAACCAAAACTCGCATTTGCTGAACTTGGCATACAACTGATGTTCCCTGAGTTTCTCGAGAACTAAACGCAAATGCTCCTTGTGTTCCTCTTCATTCTTCGAATATACCATTATATCATCAATGAACACCACAACAAACTTATCCAAATATTCCATGAACACCTTGTTCATCATGCTCATGAAATAGGCAGGGGCGTTAGTCAGTCCAAACGACATGACCGTATATTCGTATAACCCGTACCGTGTGGTGAAGGCTGTCTTTGGTATATCCTTCTCTCGTATCTTCAACTGATGATATCCTGATCGCAGATCGATCTTCGAAAACACCTTAGCTCCTTGCAGCTGGTCAAACAGATCATTGATCATCGGCAATGGGTACTTGTTCTTGATTGTCACTTCATTCAAGGCCGATAATCAACAACCATTCTTAGGGACTTATCCTTCTTCTCAACCAAAAGCACTGGGGCTCCCCATGGTGATGAACTCCGTCGTATGTAACCTTTCTCCAATAACTCCTTGATCTATTTCTTAATCTCCTCCAAATCATTTGCGGGCATCCTATAGGGTCTCTTGGATATTGGCCCTATGCCTGGCAATAGCTCTATCAAAAACTTGATATTTCGATCCGGTGGCATGCCTGGTAACTCCTCTGGGAAAACATCCGGGTAATCCTTTACTACAGGCACTTCCTCCTGAACAACTCCCGTGAGGGTATTTACTTGGCTACTTATTGGCGCATGCCTAGATATATACTTGATCCTTTTTCCCTCCAGGGTGGTGAGACAAATTGACTTGCTAACATAGTCAATGTTTCCTCCGTACTTTAACATCCAGTCCATTCCTAATATCACACCCAATCCTTGTGACTCCAAGATAATTAGGTCGGACGGAAAAACATGGTTGCCAATGGTTAAGGGTATCTGGTCACGCACCATCGACTAGCCATATACTCTGCTCCAGGTGAACTTACTAACAGAGGGGTCCTAAGGGTTTGGGTCGGTAGTTTAAACTTATCCATGAATTCCCTTGATATGTATGAATGCGATGCACCAGTATCAAAAAGAACAAGAGCGGTAAATGACTTAACCAAAAACTTACCTATAACCGCGTCTGGCTGCTTCTTCAACCTCCTCCACGTTAACGTGGTTAACTTGTCCTTTGTTGAATGGATTGGGCTTCTTCCCAGCGCTCCCGTTTCCCTTTCCATTCTTCCCTTCAGGGTACTCCGTGGCATAGTGTCCAGTCTTCCCGCACTTAAAACAAGTAACGTGGCTTAGGTCCCTCTTGGTGGGTGTGGCTGGATTTGGGCGGTTCTGATTGTTGCTTGCTCCATTCCCATTCCCATTCCTTGTGCCAGTATGATTATGGTTACTCCCTCCATTATGGGTGTGGCCTCCATGGTTATGAGCAAGTCCTCCCGAGTTCGGGGTTAGGCGAGGCTTCTGCTGAGCTCCTGAGTTATACCTCCCTTGTCCATACTTCCTCTTACGGCTCTCAATCTGCTGTTGCTTCCCTTCAATCATAAGAGCCTTATCTACGAACTCCTGGTAGTTGGTGAATGTTGCCACCATCAACTGCATACTCATCTCATCATTCAGCCCTTCCATAAACTTCTCCTGCTTTGCGGCATCTGTGGCCACATCATCAGGGGCATAGCGAGATAACTTGCTAAACTCATTTGTGTACTGAGCCACAGTATGGTTCCCCTGGCATAAGTTGCAAAACTCACGCTTCTTCAAATTCATGGCTCCAGTTGAGACATGGGTTGTACGGAAGGCTTGCTGAAATTGATCCCATGTCACCGTGGCTATAGGGTAGGTGACAGTGTAATCTCCCACCATGATGCTGCTGGTCCATCCAACTGATGTGCAGCAAAATGCACCTTCTCAGCATCAGTACATCTTGCAGTGGTTAACTCCCTTCCAATCCTGCAGAGCCAATCATCTACTACTATAGGCTCAGTGCTAATGGAAAACACCGGCGGTTGCAACCTCAAAAAACGGGCTAAACTGTCAACTGGTGGTGGTGGTGGATTGTTGTTGTTGCCTTGGTTCTGAACTAACAACTGCATCAGGGTATTCTGCTGCTGAATCAACTGAGTGAGCTCCGGTGGGAATGCAAATCCGGGGTCATGTCTCGGAGGCATCTGATGGGTTCAGAGGGGAGAGACTAGAATAGAATGAGGTCTAATGAGAAAGCACTACCCATATGCACATGAGACAAACACAAAAATTTCACTCAATCAATCAAGTCATACAATCGGTCTAACTATCACAAAAGGGCTCGGGCTATTCTATTTACATGGTGGAATACTACTACTGATATGGTGGTCTACTAAAAATATTCCTCGGTTGCAGACTACAAGATATCTGCTCGAGCTTTGTCTTCAAAGTCATCATCGCTCAGGTCAGAGTCGGTGTTGTCGATGATGATGTAGTCTTCCGGGCGAATCTCCTTGGGTTCACTCTCTCT
>NC_053024.1:291136671-291153671 GCF_003073215.2 Triticum urartu | reverse complement strand
TCAAATACCCAGGTGCTACTGCGAGCATTAGTAAGGTACACATCAATAACATGTATATCACATATACCTTTGTTCACCTTGCCATCCTTCTTATCCGCCAAATACTTGGGGCAGTTCCGCTTCCAGTGACCAGTCTGCTTGCAGTAGAAGCACTCAGTTTCAGGCTTAGGTCCAGGTTTGGGTTTCTTCTCTTGAGTAGCAACTTGCTTGCTGTTCTTTGAAGTTCCCTTCTTCTTCCTTTGCCCTTTTTCTTGAAACTAGTGGTCTTATTAACCATCAACACTTGATGCTCCTTCTTGATTTCTACCTCCGCGGCTTTCAGCATGCGAAGAGCTCGGGAATAGTCTTATTCATCCCTTGCATATTATAGTTCATCACGGAAGCTCTTGTAGCTTGGTGGCAGTGATTGGAGAATTCTGTCAATGACGCAATCATCTGGAAGATTAACTCCCAATTGAATCAAGTGATTATTATACCCAGACATTTTGAGTATATGCTCACTGACAGAAACTGTTCTCCTCCATCTTGCAGCTATAGAACTTATTGGAGACTTCATATCTCTCAATCCGGGCATTTGCTTGAAATATTAACTTCAACTCCTGGAACATCTCATATGCTCCATGACGTTCAAAACATCGTTGAAGTCCCGATTCTAAGCCGTAAAGCATGGCACACTGAACTATCGAGTAGTCATCAGCTTTGCTCTGCCAGACGTTCATAACATCTGGTGTTGCTCCAGCAGCAGGCCTGGCACCCAGCGGTGCTTCCAGGACGTAATTCTTCTGTGCAGCAATGAGGATAATCCTCAAGTTACGGACCCAGTCCGTGTAATTGCTACCATCATCTTTCAACTTTGCTTTCTCAAGGAACGCATTAAAATTCAACGGAACAACAGCACGAGCCATCTATCTACAATCAACATAAACAAGCAAGATACTATCAGGTACTAAGTTCATGATAAATTTAAGTTCAATTAATCATATTACTTAAAGAACTCCCACTTAGATAGACATCCCTCTAATCCTCTAAGTGATTACGTGATCCAAATCAACTAAACCATGTCCGATCATCACGTGAGATGGAGTAGTTTCATTGGTGAACATCACTATGTTGATCATATCTACTATATGATTCACGCTCGACCTTTCGGTCTCCGTGTTCCGAGGCCATATCTGGTATATGCTTGGCTCGTCAAGTAAAACCTGAGCATTCCGCGTGTGCAACTGTTTTGCACCCGTTGTATTCGAACGTAGAGCTTATCGCACCCGATCATCACGTGGTGTCTCAGCACGAAGAACTTTCGCAACGGTGCATACTCAGGGAGAACACTTCTTTATAATTAGTGAGAGATCATCTTATAATGCTACCGTCAATCAAAGCAAGATAAGATGCATAGAAGATAAACATCACATGCAATCAATATAAGTGATATGATATGTCCATCATCATCTTGTGCTTGTGATCTCCATCTCCGAAGCACCATCATGATCACCATCATCACCGGCATGACACCTTGATCTCCATCATAGCATCGTTGTCGTCTCGCCAAGCTTGTGCTTCCATGACTATCGCTACCGCTTAGTGATAAAGTAAAGCATTACAGCGCGATTGCATTGCATACAATAAAGCGACAACCATATGGCTCCCTAGTAGTTGCCGATAACTCGGTTACAAAACATGATCATCTCATACATTAAAATTTAGCATCATGTCTTGACCATATCACATCACAACATGCCCTGCAAAAACAAGTTAGACGTCCTCTACTTTGTTGTTGCAAGTTACGTGGCTGCTACCGGGCTTAAGTAAGAACCAATCTTACCTACGCATCAAAACCACAAGATAGTTTGTCAAGTTGGTTGCTTTTTAACCTCGGCAAGGACCGGGCGTAGCACAACTCGGTTCAACTAAGTGGAGAAACTGACACCCACTAGCCAACTTCTGTGCAAAGCACGTCGGGAGAACCGGTCTCGCGTAAGCGTACGCGTAATGTCGGTCCGGGCCGCTTCGTCCAACAATACCGCCGAACCAAAGTATGACATGCTGGTAAGCAGTATGACTTATATCGCCCACAACTCACTTGTGTTCTACTCGTGCATATAACATCAACACATAAAACCTAGGCTCGGATGCCACTGTTGGGGAACGTAGTAATTTCAAAAAAATTCCTACGCACACGCAAGATCATGGTGATGCATAGCAACGAGAGGGGAGAGTGTGATCTACGTACCCTTGTAGACCGACAGCGGAAGCGTTAGCACAACGCGGTTGATGTAGTCGTACGTCTTCACGGCCCGACCGATCAAGCACCGAAACTACGGCACCTCCGAGTTTTAGCACACGTTCAGCTCGATGACGATCCCCGGACTCCGATCCAGCAAAGTGTCGGGGAAGAGTTCCGTCAGCACGACGGCGTGGTGACGATCTTGATGTTCTACCGTCGCAGGGCTTCGCCTAAGCACCGCTACAATATTATCGAGGATTATGGTGGAAGGGGGTCATGTGGATCAACTTGTGTGTCTAGGGGTGCCCCCTTCCCCTGTATATAAAGGAGCAAGGGGAGGAGGCCGGCCGGCCCTATTGGCGCGCCAAGGAGGAGTCCTCCTCCTAGTAGGAGTAGGACTCCTACTAGGAGGGGAAAGGAAGTGGGGAGGGAGAAGGAAAGGGGAGCGCCGCACCCCCTCTCCTAGTCCAGTTCGGACCAGGGGGAGGAGGCGCGCGGCCCACCCTGGCTGCCCTTCTCTTCTCCACTAAGGCCCATATGGCCCATTACTTCTCCCGGGGGGGTTCCGGTAACCCTCCAGTACTCGTTTTCTCCGAAATCACCCGGAACACTTCCGGTGTCCGAATATAGCCGTCCATATATCAATTATCTGACCATTTCGAGACTCCTCGTTATGTCCGTGATCACATCGGGACTCCGAACTAACTTCGTACATCAAAACTCATAAACTCATAATATAACTGTCATCGAAACCTTAAGCGTGCGGACCCTACGGGTTCGAGAACAATGTAGACATGACCGAGACAGTCTGCGGTCAATAACCAATAGCGGAACCTGGATGCTCATATTGGCTCCTACATATTCTACGAAGATCTTTATTCGGTCAGACCGCATACAACATACGTTGTTCCCATCTGGTATGTTACTTGCCCGAGATTCGATCGTCGGTATCTCAATACCTATTCAATCTCGTTACCGGCAAGTCTCTTTACTCGTTTCGTATACATCATACTCGCAACTAAACTCATTAGTTGCAATGCTTGCAAGGCTTATGTGATGTGCATTACCGAGAGGGCCCAGAGATACCTCTCGACAATCGGAGTGACAAATCCTAATCTCGAAATACGCCAACCCAACATGTACCTTTGGAGACACCTGTAGAGCTCCTTTATAATCACCCAGTTACGTTGTGACGTTTGGTAGCACACAAAGTGTTCCTCTGGCAAACGGGAGTTGCATAATCTCATAGTCATAGGAACATGTATAAGTCATGAAGAAAGCAATAGCAACATACTAAACGATCGGGTGCTGAGCTAATGGAATGGGTCATGTCAATCACATCATTCTCCTAATGATGTGATCCCGTTAATCAAATGACAACACATGTCTATGGTTAGGGAACATAACCATCTTCGATTAACGAGCTAGTCAACTAGAGGCAAGGCATACTAGTGACACTTTGTTTGTCTATGTATTCACACATGTATTATGTTTCCGGTTAATACAATTCTATCATGAATAATAAACATTTATCATGAAATAAGGAATAAATAATAACTTTATTATTGCCTCTAGGGCATATTTCCTTCAGTCTCCCACTTGCACTAGAGTCAATAATCTAGATTACACAGTAATGATTCTAACACCCATGGAGCTTTGGTGCTGATCATGTTTTGCTCGTGGAAGAGGCTTAGTCAACGGGTCTGCAACATTCAGATCCGTATGTATCTTGCAAATCTCTATGTCTCCCACCTGGACTAGATCCCGGATGGAATTGAAGCGTCTTCTTGATGTGCTTGGTTCTCTTGTGAAATCTGGATTCCTTTGCCAGGGCAATTGCACCAGTATGGTTGTTTGCGTATGGGACAAAGAGGACTTGATACTTTAATGCTATGGTTGCGTTTTACCTTAATGATGTTTAGTAGTTGCGGATGCTTTCTAGAGTTCCAATCATAAGTGCATATGATCCAAGTAGAGAAAGTATGTTAGCTTATGCCTCTCCCTCATATAAAATTGCAATAATGATTACCGGTCTAGTTATCGATTGCCTAGGGACAAATAACTTTCGTGTAACAACAAGCTCTTTACTAAAACTAACTTAGTTATTTCTTTATCTAAATAGACCATACTTTTTATTTACATGCTCTTTATACCTTGCAACCCTATCCAACAAACACCTACAAAAATGCTTCTAGTTTCATACTTGTTCTAGGTAAAGCGAACGTCAAGCGTGTGTAGAGTTGTATCGGTGGTCCATAGAACTTGAGGGAATATTTGTTCTGCCTTTAGCTCCTCGTTGGGTTCGACACTCTTACTTATCGAAAACTGTTGCGATCCCCTATACTTGTGGGTTATCAAGACCTTTTTCTGGCGCCGTTGCCGGGGAGCAATAGCGTGGGGTGAATATTCTCGTGTGTGCTTGTTTGCTTTATCACTAAGTAATTTTTATTTGCTGTCTTAGTTGTTCTTTATCTTTAGTTATGGATATGGAACACGAAATACCAAAAAAATTAGGTGTACTTGCTGCTCATGGAGATGAGGAACCTCCTAAAACCCTCGATCCTCGTTATGTGACAGATATTATGTACTACTTTGATAATCCAGAGAAAACCCCATTCAATTTGGTAATGGGAGACACGTTGGATCAACGTCAATACTTTAGGGATTATCGCTTAACTCAAAAAGGGAAACTATTATGGGATCAAATTTATATGTTGAAGTGGTATGCTAGGCAACTATGCTTGAGATATGATTATACTTGTTGCTCTAGGATGAAGGCTCCACACCTTCCCTTTTCATGCAAATTTAATGATGATAAAACCTTGGCTTCTTATGCTAATGGTATATATGATTACTATGATGTAGAACAAATTGAAGAATTTGTTGCTTTTAAGGGTGCTTATGAAATTGAATCTTTGTCTGAAAAGTATGAAGCTTTTGATGATGATATTTATAGGCCTGAAAATTTTGCTATATTGACATATTGCTATGAGAATTATGAATATAATTCCGATATTGATGCGTTTATTGAGAAAGTCTGCTTGTCCAAGAAGAGACTAATATTTTGCAGGAGTCTATGGAAGAAGAAATTGATGAAACTGTGAGCTCATTGGATGAAAAAGATGATGAGGAGAGCGAAGAACAAAAGGAGGAAGAGCAGATTAGCTACCCGTGCCCACCTTCTAATGAGAGTAACTCTTCACTCATACATTGTTTAATTTCCCTTCGTTCTTACCGAAGGATGATTGCTATGATGACTATTATGATCCTGTTGATTCTCTTGAAATATCCCTTTTTGATGATGCTTGCTATGCTTGTGACCAAGATGCCAATATGAATTATGCTTATGGATATGAACTTGCTATAGTTACTTATGTTAAACATGAAATTGTTGCTATTGCACCCACGCATGATAGTCCTATTATCTTTTTGAATTCTCCCAACTACACTATGTCGGAGAAGTTTGCACTTATTAAGGATTATATTGATGGGTTGCCTTTTACTACTACACATGATGATTTTGATAGATATAATATGCATGTGCTTGCTGCTCCTACTTGCAATTATTATGAGAGGAGAACTATATCTCCACCTCTCTATGTTTCCAATACGATAAAATTGCAAGAAACTGTTTATACTATGCATTGGCCTTTACTATGTGTGCATGAATTGTTCTTTTATGACATGCCGATGCATAGGAAGTGAGTTAGACTTCGTTGTTACATGATATATGTTACTTTGTGCTCACTACTAAATTACAAATCATTGTTAATTAAAATTGGCTTTGATATACCTTGGGATCCGGGTGGATTCACAACTTGAGCACTATATGCCTAGCTTAATGGCTTTAAAGAAAGCGCTGCCAGGGAGACAACCCGGAAGTTTTAGAGAGTCATTTATTTCTGTTGAGTGCTTTCATATAGTTTAAAAACAACAAAAATAAAGAGGGGAACTTAAAACTTTTTCAAAAAGAAAAGCGAAAGTGAGAGAGACAAGCATTGTTGAAGTGGGAGATAGCCTTGAACATTGTTCATGCTCACGGAAACCTTGTGAATCTTGATTACAGAAACTTTTCAACAAAAATAATTATCCCCTTGTAAAATTCCATTGTATTATAAAAATAATGTGCCAAGGTTTGCCTTTAGGATGTTTACATTTGCTTGATGGTTTGTACGGTGCAGGACAGAAACTTTGGCTGTAGTGCGCGATTTTACATTTTTGCTGGAACGTCAACTGGTTCTGATTATTTTTGCACTGTCTTTCTATACAAATTGCTTATTTTTCCTAATTTTGGCAGAATTGTTCAAGTATCATAAGTATGGTGAATGTTCAGATTATTACAGACTGTTCAGTTTTAGACAGATTCTGTTTTTGATGCATAATTTGCTTGTTTTGATGAAACTATCGATTCATATCAGTGGATTAAGCCATGAAAAAGTTATACTACAGTAGACACAATGCAAAAACAAAATATGAATATGTATGCAACAGTACTTAGAGTAGTGATTTGCTTCATTATACTAACGGATCTTACCGAGTTTTCTGTTGAAGTTTTGTGTGGATGAAGTGTTCGATGATCGAGAAGGTCTCGATGTGAGAAGAAGGAAGAGAGGCAGGAGCTCAAGCTTGGGGATGCCCGAGGCATCCCAAGTAAATATTCAAGGATACTCAAGTGTCTAAGCTTGGGGATGCCTTCCGGGGCATCCCCTCTTTCTTCAACAAGTATCGGTATGTTTTCGGATTCGTTTCATTCATGCGATATGTGCAATCTTGGAGCGTCTTTTGCATTTAGTTTTCATTTTTCTTTTATGAACCATGCTGGTATGAGATAATCCTTGGTTGATTTATAGAATGCTCTATGCACTTCACTTATATATTTTGAGTATGGCTTCATAGAATGCTTCATGTGCTTCACTTATATCATTTGAAGCTTGGATTGCATGTTTCTCTTTACATAGAAAACCGCCATTTGTAGAATGCTCTTTTGCTTCACTTATATTTGTTAGAGCATGGGCATATCTTTTTTAGAAAGAATTAAACTCTCTTGCTTTACTTATATCTATTTAGAGAGATGACAGGAATTGGTCATTCACATGGTTAGTCATAAAATCCTATATAAAACTTATAGATCACTGAATATGATATGTTTGATTCCTTGCAATAGTTTTGCGATATAAAGATGGTGATATTAGAGTCATGCTAGTGGGTAGTTGTGGATTAGTAGAAATACTTTTTTGCGGTTTGTGATTCCCGTAGCATGCACGTATGATGAACCGTTATGTAACAAAGTCGGAGCATGATTTATTTATTGATTGTCTTCCTTATGAGTGGTGGTCAGGGACACGCGATGGTCTTTTCCTACCATCTATCCCCCTAGGAGCAATGCGTAGTACTTTGTTCGATAGCTAATAAATTTTGCATAAGTATGTGAGTTCCTTTATGACTAATGTTGAGTCCATGGATTATACGCACTCTCACCCTTCCACATTGCTAGCCTCTCTAGCATCGCGCAACTTTCGCCGGTACCTTAAACCCACCATATACCTTCCTCAAAACAACCACCATACCTACCTATCATGGCATTTCCATAGCCATTCCGAGATATATTGCCATGCAACTTCCATCATCATCATATACATGACTTGAGCATTCATTGTCATATTGCTTTGCATAATCGTAAGATAGCTAGCATGATGTTTTCATGGCTTGTCCGTTTTTTGATGTCATTGCTACGCTAGATCATTGCACATCCCGGTACACTGCCCAGAAGCATTCATATAGAGTTATATCTTTGTTCTAGTATCGAGTTGTAATATTGATTTGTAAGTAAATAAAAGTGTGATGATCATCATTATTAGAGCATTGCCCAAGTGAGGAAAGGATGGTGGGGACTATGATTCCCCCACAAGTCGGATGAGAATCTGGACTTTAAAAATAAATAAAAGAGGCCAAAGAAGTCCCCCCAAAAAAAGAGGCCAAAGAAGCCCACCAAAAAAAACAAAAAAACAAAAAAATGAGAGAAAAATAGAGAAGGGGCAATGTTACTATCTGTTGGGGATATTACTACTGCGCGTAAACCGGCCTATCTGGGCCGGGTTAACTTCGTCAGTAGTTAAGTATGTTAAAGCCCAAGAAGGCAGATGAGGGCTCAAGGCCCATGGTCGGTTCAAGGCCTGTAGTCGTAAACCGGCGTTAGTAGTTAACTTGTATTGTAAGTTAGGAATAAGCAGAGACCAAACCGGACACATCTATGAGCCGGTATTGGGACTCTGTAAACCGACGGGAGTCACCCGTGTATATAAGGGGATGACCCGGTGGCGGTTCAAGGACAACAGACAACAACTCGAGACATAGGCGAAGCTTCTTTGCTCCCTAGTCATCAAAACCCCATCAATTCCATCACAACTAGACGTAGGCTTTTACCTTCATCGAAGGGGCCGAACTAGTATAAACTCTCTTGCGTCCCTGTGTCCGCTTTAACCCCTTCAAACTAACCCGTCGCGATGGCTCCACGACTAAGTCCTTTCTCTAGGACATCTGCCGTGACAACCACGACAGTTGGCGCCCACCGTGGGGCTATCGCACGATGGTTTCAAGTTCTTGGAGGGCCGCTTTGAAGGACTCGAGGGCTACGCCATAGGCCGGATGACTAAGAGTCGTCGCGGCAAACTCTACATCGACGACGCAGGCTGGGGCCCCGAGGCCGGTTCATTGAGTACGGGTACCGGGCCCCTTTGGTGGCATTCACGTTTTCATTGGCAAGATCGTTGAACCGGGCCCGAGCCTGGACATGCACCCCTTGTCGAGACGCTCAGACGTGCGCGATCCGCCCGGGTTAAACTCCATGAGCGGTGCTTCGTGATCATCCATGGAGGAGTTATGAGGATGGATCGGAATCTCGCGCGATACCGTTTTGTTCCGATGACGAGTCATCGACCGGAGAAACCGAATCTCTTTATCAGCTACAAGACGGCGGATTGGGGGCTGTTCCGATGGCGACAGTATTCCGGACCCCTCTGATCTGCCCAACCGGGTTGGAATATTCATGACTGGCACACAAGCAGCGCTTCATTCTTCGACCGCTGCAGCAACAACCTCCGGTTCAACGGCGACGGCTGCCGGGGCAGGAGGCCCTGTGCGCCCGCCGGCTCAAGTTCTATCAGAGCTATTTGATGCATTGGCTGTGCTTATGGCGGAGGCTAATCCGGCGGATCAGGGCGTTCACAACGCCGAGATTGCAAAAGTGAAGGAACAGATCACCCAGGCCAAGGCAGATCTGGCAGCTGAGGACACCAGGATGGCCACGGAGCGGGCCGCTTTAGACGCACAAGCCTACAGGCTCATGTTGGACCAGAGTGCGTCGCAGGAAGTCATGAGGAGGAAGTACCGATCCCGTTTGCCTCCGGTTTTTGAGGCCAGAGACCTTTTCAACACTCCAGGAGTAGGAACCGGCAATCCGCTGGAGGGAAACCGGGCGGAAGCTCCCGGGACCGGTGCGCTGGTTCAGCCTCGTTAGATGGACCCGCCTTGTCAAAACACCGTTATACCTCAGGCTGTTTTAACACCTCGGGTCACTACTCCAACCCGATGGACAATCTCGTTGCCGCTGCTGCACGGCTGGAGGCCATTCCAATTGAAGGTGATTCGCCGCAGGCAGTAGAGACGCGACAGGTCAAGGAGCTTCTGAGGACAGCTTTGGTCCAACAGGAAGCATACTCGTACAGCCACGACCGGATCCACTCGACCCCCCGTCCAAGCCGGAGCTATAGCAGACATATGGATGAACCGGCAGTGTCGAGTAACGAACGACGTGGAGCACCCCGTGGCAACAACCCGACGGGTGGTGCTGATAACGCTCAGGAAGTGGTGAACCGGGCCCGAGCGCGCAGGGAGGCCGAGTTAGCCACACAGCATCAGGCTCGGCAGCTCACGCTGGTTCGTCCAACCATCTCGATCGAACCTGGTGTTACTTCTAGTTCTTTGGGGGTGCCTTGCCTTATCCCCGCTTTACGCAATGTGCGCCTGCCCAAGGATTTCAAGGGCCCGCGCAAGGTACCAAATTACACGGCGGATCAGCCTCCAAAGACATGGGTGGAGAGCTATGAGATGGCCATGGAGATTCTTGATGTGGATGACGCGGCGTGTGCGAAATACTTCACCATGATGCTTGAAGGAACGGCCCATACTTGGTTAAAAAGCTTGCCGGCTAATTCTATCAGTTCATGGGCCCAATTACGAGCCCGGTTTATCAGCAATTTCAAGGATACATGTAAACAGCCTATGTCGATAGTGGACTTAGCTGCATGCGTCCAGGAGGAAGGAGAATCAACGACTCATTGGGTGCGCCGGGTTTCACAAGTGTTGCACTCATCAGACCGCATCAACGCTGACACCGCAGTATTAACCCTAGAAGGCAACTGCCGGTTTGGGCCCCTGAAGCTGAAGTTGGGACGGATGAAGCGTCATTGCACTGACATGGGGACCCTCATGGCCTCTTTGGTGAAATATGCTGATTCTGATAGTATCAAGGATCCCGAATCTGATGATGACAAGACAGGGAAGGGAAAGAGGAACAGCAACTCCAAAGGTCAGCAGCATCACTGGGCAGGCAATGGTGGTGGAGGCAAGCGTAAAGCGGATGGTAACATGGACTTTGTGGCTAATACCAACGCACAGGACAATGGCCAGCGACGCAAGGGTAAACCGAAAAATCGTAATGGGGCACCCAACCCTAACCCAGACTGCCTAAACTATCTGCTAAGCCAGCCCTGTCCAAGACATGGGACGAAGGAGGCGCCAGCAAACCACCTTTGGAAGGATTGCTTTATTATGCAGGAGTTCAAGAATTCTAATAATTTCCGGTATGATCACGAATCTGGTGGTGGCTCTGGATCCGGGCCGGGTTACGGTGGAGGAAGTTCCGGTTCAGGATTTAATGGTAATCCGGGCGGACATAATGATCAAAATAGTCAGAACAATCAGGGTGGTTACAACCAACAACAGCAACAGTCAGGTTACCAGAGCATCCCAAAGCAGTTGAGTAGTGGGCAGTACCATGTCTTCACCACTAGCTTGGACAAGCAAGACCGGAAGGTTCAGAGGCGCGCGGTCAACTCTCTTGAACCGGCCATACCCCGTTATCTATGTTGGTCTGAACAGCCAATCATATGGAGCAGAGAGGATCACCCTCCCCAGGTCGATAATTCGGGTCAGTTGGCTCTGGTGGTGGCGTCTCAGGTGGGAGGTTACAAGTTCACCAAGGTGCTCATGGATGGAGGTAGCAGCATTAATATCTTGTACTATGAGACCTTCCGTCGTATGGGACTGACAGATAAAAATCTTAAACCGTCTAATACGGTGTTCCAGGGTGTAGTACCTGGCAGATCAGCATATCCTGTTGGTAAGATAGCTCTGGAAGTGGCCTTTGGGGATGATCATGATTTCAGGTCGGAGACATTGATGTTTGAAGTGGTGAAAATCCAAAGTCCATATCACGCCCTATTTGGGCGACCGGCCTACGCCAAGTTTATGGCGCGGCCCTGTTATGTGTATTTGCAGCTCAAGATGCCGGGTCATAAGGGGACAATAACGGTTCACGGAAGCCGCAAAATCGCTTTGGAGTGCGAGGAAGGTGATGCAGCCTATGCAGAGTCGGTTTGTGCCACCGAGGAGCTGAAGTATTATAAGGACAATGTTGATCCAGCGGACATGACTCCATTAAAGAAGCCAACTACGGAGCATGATCCGGCCCTGAAGTTCAAATCGGCAGCAGAAACTAAGCTTATTGACTTTGTACCTGGCGATTCGTCCAAGCAGTTCAGCATCAGTGCTAATTTGGATCCGAAATAGGAAGGCGCGCTCATCGAGTTCATCCATGAGAATCGGGACATTTTTGCATGGAAGCCCTCTGACATGCCAGGTGTATTGAGGCAACTCGTTGAGCACACCCTTAATGTGGATCCTAAATACAAACCGGTGAAACAGTTCCTCCGCCGGTTTAACAAAGAAAGACGCAAGGCAATTGGAGAAGAGGTAGCTAGGCTCTTAGCAGCTGGTTTTATTGTTGAAGTTTTTCACCCTGAGTGGCTTGCCAATCCGGTGCTGGTCCTTAAGAAAAACGGCACCTGGCGCATGTGTGTGGATTACACAGATCTTAATAAAGCTTGTCCAGCAGATCCTTTTGCCCTCCCCCGTATTGATCAAATTATTGATGCTACGGCGGGTTGTGAGCGTTTAAGTTTTTTGGATGCATATTCTGGCTATCATCAGATCAAAATGGCAGTTAAGGACCAGGAGAAAACGGCATTCATAACTCCCTTTGGAGCCTTCTGCTATGTGTCTATGCCCTTTGGGCTCAAGAGTGCCCAGGCAACTTATCAACGTTGTGTGCAAAATTGTCTACACAAACAGATTGGCCGTAATGTACACGCCTACGTGGATGATATCGTGGTTAAATCCAGGGAGAAGGAGACTCTGATTGGTGATTTAAAGGAAACTTTTGATAACCTGAGGACATACAAGATGATGCTTAATCCGGACAAATGCGTCTTTGGTGTACCGGCGGGCAAGTTATTAGGCTTCTTGGTGTCCAATAGGGGAATTGAGGCTAATCCGGAGAAGATCACAGCCATCACCTCCCTCGCTAAACCGAAGTGTATCAATGATGTTCAGCGCCTGGCAGGCCGGATTGCCGCGTTAAGCCGGTTTATCAGTCGTCTTGGTGAGAAGGCAATCCCTTTGTATCAAATGTTGAAGAAGATGGATCAGTTTGTATGGAGTTCTGCTGCTGATGAAGCATTTGAGGACTTAAAGCGGCAATTGGCCAATCCGCCTGTGCTCACCGCTCCCATTGACAAGGAGCCGTTACTGCTATATGTTGTTGCTAATGCTCGGGCGGTCAGCGTGGCTATTATGGTGGAGCGAAAGGAGGCAGGTAAGGAGCATCCAGTTCAACGTCCGGTCTATTATATAAGCGAGGTGCTCATTGAGTCCAAGCAAAGGTATCCGCATTGGCAAAAGCTGGTGTATGGAGTTTTTATGGCAAGCCGGAAGCTTAAACAATACTTCCAAGGGCATCCAATTACGGTGGTCAGTTCTGCTCCTTTGGGGGATATCATCCAGAACCGGGAAGCAACTGGCCGGATTGCCAAGTGGGCTATAGAGCTTGGGCCGCACGATTTGAAGTATGTGCCTCGGACGGCGATTAAGTCTCAAGCACTGGTTGATTTTATCAATGATTGGACGGAAATGCAAGCACCTGAAGAAAAGCCGGATCACACATATTGGACCATCCATTTTGACGGATCCAGGCAATTGGAAGGTTCGGGGGCTGGAGTCGTATTAACTTCCCCACGAGGTGATAAGTTTTGTTATGTTCTCCGCTTAATGTTCCCTTATACTAACAATGCAGCTGAGTATGAAGCCTTGCTCCATGGTCTCCGGATGGCTAAGGAGATGAATCTAGGTCGAGTTAAGTGCTTCGATGACTCGGACCTCGTGGCTCAGCAAGTGTCTGGCACTTGGGACTCTAAGGATCCACTCATGGCGGCATATCGTCGTGAGGTGGATATTGTTGCAGGTCATTTCAAAGGCTATCAGGTGGACCACGTGGACCGGCGGAAAAATGAAGCGGCGGACGCTTTAAGCCGGCTGGGCTCTCAGCGCAAACCGGTTCCGCCCAATGTTTTTCTGGATGTGCTGCACAACCCGTCGGTCAAGATCCCTGGTGAAGCGGATTTGGCTATTCCTGATCCGGAGGCTCAATTGGTGGCGGCTCTTCATGTTATTCCGGATTGGACGCTTCCCTACCTGGCGTACAAGAACCGGGGCGAGTTACTAGAGGATGAGACTCTGGCCAGACAGATAATCCGGCAATCCAAGTCCATGACTATTATCAACGGCGAGTTGCATCATTGCAGTGTGTCAGGAGCATTTCAACGTTGTGTGTCTCCTGAAGAAGGCCGTGAAATTTTGTGTGAGATCCACGCAGGAGATTGTGGTCACCACGCTGGTTCAAAATCTCTGGTGGCTAAAGCGTTTCGCCATGGCTTCTATTGGTTAACTGCTCATGCTGATGCAGAGGATCTGGTCAGACGATGTGATGGTTGCCAAAAGTTCTCAAGACGTGCTCATGTACCAGCTCAAGAATTGAGAATGATTCCAATTACTTGGCCATTTGCGACTTGGGGGCTGGATATGGTTGGGCCTTTCAAAAGGTCCAAAGATAAGAAGACCCACCTCCTGGTGGCGGTTGACAAGTTTACAAAGTGGGTGGAGGCAGAACCTGTTAGCAAGTGTGATGCGGCCACGGCGGTTCAGTTCATTAAAAAAGTGATTTTCCGGTTTGGCTTTCCACACACTATCATCACAGATAATGGTACCAATTTGTCCAAAGGTGCCATGAAGGAGTCCTGCGAACAGGAGCGCGTCCGGCTCGATGTTTCATCAGTGGCACACCCACAGCCCAATGGTCAAGCAGAAAGAGCTAATCAAGAGATCTTGAGAGGCATCAAGCCCCGGCTCATGGTTCCTTTGCAGAGAACGCCGGGTTGTTGGGTAGAAGAATTACCATCTGTGTTATGGAGCATCAATACAACACCCAACAGGTTAACAGGATACACACCGTTCTTCATGGTTTATGGAGCGGAGGCGGTTCTCCCCAGTGATATCCGTCATGATTCACCTCGTGTGACGGCTTATATTGAAGCGGACAACGAGATAGCACGACAAGATGCTTTGGACCGGTTGGATGAAGAGCGTGACATAGCAGCCGCCCGATCGGCAATTTACCAACAGGATCTTCGTCGTTATCACAGTCGCCGAGTCAGAACCAGAACCTTCCAGGAAGGAGATTTGGTGCTTCGGCTCATCCAAGATCAGACTGATATGCATAAGTTATTCCCACCTTGGGAGGGGCCTTTCGTGGTCAGCAAGAATCTGCACAACGGGTCATACTATCTGGTCGATATTCGAGAGCATAAGGACTCACGTACATCAGAGGAGGAGACCAACAGGCCGTGGAACATAGCTCATCTTCGGCCTTATTATACCTGAGCCATTGGTTATACTTATGTACATATTACAACGATGTATATATTATGGTTAAATATAATAAACCGGAACCTTAGCTAAAGCGGGGTATCTGTTCTTTTACATCATGTGTGGTTACACGGAGTTGTTCTAAAGCGGCCTCCGGTTTACCCCTTGAGTTCGCTTTTTAAAAAGCATCATGTTATATCACTTGGAGGTTTGGTCGTGTCCGAACCAATACCATACCTCTTGATAGGCGAGAGCCACCAAATCACTTGGGGACTTGGTCACGTCTGAACCAGTCATGCCTCTTGATCGGCCTAAGGCCACAGAATCACTTGGGGGCTTGGTCGAACCCGAACCATTGCCATGCCACTTGGTCGGCATAAATGCCACGGTTTCATTTGGGGACCTGGCTGACTAGAACCATAGTTACACCTAACGGGAGCTTGGTCGTGTTCGGCCATGGTAACGCCATTTGATCAGCTCAAATAAACCTTTTTTGCAAACGGTTTTGTCATTGCTTTTGCTTCGCACTTTTCTTTGCAAGATACTTTTTTCTTTTTTATTGCGTTTTTTTTAAACCGACAAAGTTTTCAACCAATCAATTGACGGAACACAGTTCACGTCAATCCGGAGACTATTTGCCCGGTTTGATCCTTGTTGTTAACATCCTCTTATGGAGTAACACGGTGTTTATTATAACCCGGCACAGTTTTACATGGTAAACCAGCGTCATATATATACAGGAGCTGTTATCTCCTCCAACAGTGTGGGTTTGCAAAACTCCGCTTCAAGATTGGCCAAGCCAACTTCACGCTCAACGATGGCAGGTATTATGTATCTCAAAAATTTGGTCATATACTTAAGAATTCTTGGATGTTTTCACTTCATATATGCAGACATCATATTCCGCCTGACGGTAACAACCGCGGTGGCACTTGAAGAGTTCCTTATTGCAGAAAGTGCTTTGGAAAGTTCATCACCACAGGAAGAACAAATTATGCACGAAGGCATATCAACATCAAAAGTATCAGCTAGCCTATTACAAGGCAACATGGTGCCCATAATAATATCATTGTTTTTTGCAAAGGAGAGGCAGTTTTAAAACCGGCTTCCGGTTCAAGCTTGGTCACCAGCCTGGCCTGATGGTTGTGGGTCATCCTGCGCCGCTTCAGCCTCCGTTTCTCTACCCAGTGACTGGAAATCAACAGTTCTCCAGTCGATTCCCATTAATGCTTGAAAAACAGCTTCATCATGGATCAGCAATGACGGGTCAATATCGGGAGCGTAAGTATGCTTACGGATTGGAGGGATCAGATTTTCCGATTCATGGATTGGTGCAGCTATTCGCTTGTTCTAATTGTCATATTGGGCTTGATAATGAGACAAGTCTGCTTCTTCAGCCAATTGACAAGCTAGCGGACGTACCTCCTGGTTTATTGCTCGCAGATCCGCTTCACCAAACTCTGACCCGTCTTCCTTCAAGCTGGGATAGCCCTGAGCCGCTTCAATAGGATCAAAATCCGGCACCCAAGCTTTTGCCCGGATTAAGGCATTGATCGCACCGGTTCGAGCAGCAGATTTCTTCAGCTCTTCAACCCGGGTAGGAAGCACCGACAGTTTCATCAGAGTGTCTTGAATCAAAGTGGGCGCCGGTTTGTTATGGGATGCGGTACAGATGATCCGCTGGGCACTAGTATACAATTGTTCAACCAATGTCTAGGCGCTTTCAATCTCCTCTTTT
>NC_053024.1:291121027-291135671 GCF_003073215.2 Triticum urartu | reverse complement strand
GGGGGACCAATATATCTTAATGCTATGGTTGGGTTTTACCTTAATTAACGTTAGTAGTTGCGGATGCTTGCTAATAGTTACAATCTTAAGTGCATAGAATTCCAACTCAGGGATGACATGCTAGCAGTGGCCTCTCCCACATAAAACTTGCTATCGGTCTAGTAAAGTAGTCAATTGCTTAGGGACAATTTCACAACTCCTACCACCACTTTTCCACACTTGCTATACTAACTTTATTGTGTCTTTATCTAAACAACCCCTAGTTTTTATTTACGTGCTCTTTATATTCTTGCAAACCTATCCAACAACACCTACAAAGTACTTCTAGCTTCATACTTGTTCTAGGTAAAGCGAACGTTAAGCGTGGGTAGAGTTGTATCGGTGGTCGATAGAACTTGAGGGAATATTTGTTCTACCTTTAGCTCCTCGTTGGGTTCGACACTCTTACTTATCGAAAGAGGCTCCAATTGATCCCCTATACTTGTGGGTTATCAAGACCTTTTTCTGGCGCCGTTGCCGGGGAGTTATAGCACGGGGTGAATATTCTCGTGTGTGCTTGTTTGCTTTATCACTAAGTACATTTCATTTTGTGCTCTTGTTTTGTATCTTTAGTTATGGGTAGGAAACGCAAAATACCCAAAAAAATTAGCGGTACCTACTGAACCAATGGTTGAAGAACCACTCAAAATCTATCACACTCCTGAAGCTTTTTACTTGGATCATCTTTGATCCCTTTGTGCTCATGCTGAAACCCCAACTAGCTTAGTGGAGGGCAAATCTTTAGATGATCATGCTTGTTATGTGCGACACCGCTTATCTCAAAAAGCGACTTTTACTGGATCAAATTCATTCGTTTGCAATGCTATGCTTGGAATTTATGTGAAATATATGATTTTACTTGTTGTTCTGAAGACCCTAAGAAACACCTTCCCTACCAATGTGAGTTTAGTGATAATGGAATCATATCTTCGTATGCTAAGGGTGTTTATAATTACTATGATGTTCAACAAATTGAAGAATTTGTTGCTTTTAAGGGTGCTTATGAAATTGCTTCTTTGATTGGAAAGTATGATGCTACTCTTTACAAATCTGAAATTTTTTCCATACTTAAATATTGTTATGATAATTATGCTTCTAATGCCTATGTTAAACCATATATTGAGGACTCCTCCGCTGTCCAAGAAGAGACTAATATTTTGCAGGAGTCTATGGAAGAAGGAATTGATGAAACTGTGGGCTCATTGGATGAAAAAGATGATGAGGAGAGGAACAAAAGGAGAAAGAGCGGATTAGCTACCCGTGCCCACCTTATAATGAGAGTAACTCTTGAACTCATACATTGTTTAATTTCCCTTCGTTCTTACCGAAGGATGATTGCTATGATGATTGTTATGATCCCATTGATTTTTTTGAAATATCCCTTTTTGATGATGCTTGCTATGATTGTGGCCAAGATGCCAATATGAATTATGCTTATGGATATGAACTTGCTATATTTCCTTATGTTAAACATGAAATTGTTGCTATTGCACCCACGCATGATAGTCCTATTATATTTTTGAATTATCCCGACTACACTATATCGGAGAAGTTTGCCCTTATTAAGGATTATATTGATGGGTTGCATTTTACCGTTGCACATGGTAATTTTGATGAATATAATATGCATGTGCTTGCTGCTCCTAGTTGCAATTATTATGAGAGAAGAACTACATCTCCGCCTCTCCATGTTTCCAATATGATAAAATTGCAAGAAACTATTTATACTATGCATTGGCCTTTACTATGTGTGCATGAATTGTTCTTTTATGACATGCCGATGCATAGGAAGAGAGTTTAGACTTCGTTGTTGCATGATATATGTTACTTTGTGCTCACTACTAAATCACAAATCATTGTTAATTAAAATTGTCTTTGATATACCTTGGGATCTGGGTGGATCCATTACTTGAGCACTATATGCCTAGCTTAATGGCTTTAAAGAAAGCGTTGCCAGGGAGACAACCCGGAAGTTTTATAGTCATTTATTTCTTTGTGTGCTTTTATAAAGTACAAATCTGTCGGCGTTCTGGGAACGGGGGTCCCCAGACTTGCCTGCCTGCGGCCCGTGGCGTGGCTAAGCCAGCAGGCCGTACGGCTCATCTTCACCAACAAAGCACCCAAGACCCTCGCGAGGGGCCAAGCCTCACGAGGCGGACGGCGCAAGACCTCCTTCGGAGTGGCCTAGCTAGGCAGGCTGACGAGGGGCGGAGATACCAAGGCGGTGCGAACCTCATGAGGCACTCGTGATGTGAGCCATGACGATCGACACCAGGCGGGCGCCAGAGCGCACAACGTCCTTGTTTCCTCTTTGGTGCAAAGGGGGCAAGCGCAACCACGGAGTACCGAGGCCTCAGGCAAAGGTTGCCATTTCGGTGCAACAAGACCAAGACCATGGACTGCAAGACGGAGGTCATCGTGGACCCCAGAACAACATCACCACCAGAACTTTGTGCAGGCGAAGACTACTTTTGTCAGGATAGCTTGTACTAGCTGTCCCCCTTCAAATTAGCCCGCCATTGTTGGCTCCCTTCCCGCTCGATATTTGGGAAGAGGACCAGGGCCTCTATAAATAGGAGTAGCCACCACAGCGGAAAAGAGAGAAGAGAGAGGACGGTCTCATCTTAGCTTGAGAGAGACCACCCCCCACACACAAGCTCACCGAACTCAAGAACGCCCCAACCTTAGGAGTCCGTTCTTCCCTTGTATTGTTCATCATCAGCCCAAGAGGCAATCCACCACCACACTGGAGTAGGGCATCACACCACAACGGTGGCCCGAACCAGTATAAACCCTGTGTCCTTCTGTGTTGTGAGTTCGTCGAGTTCGTCCGCGAGATCCTAGCGAGCTAGGGTGTAGATCGGTTGGAGGGACAGACTTCACGCGCACCCCAGTGTTCGAACCTTAAGGGTTTGCCGGACCCCATACCCCGACATTTGGCGCGCCAGGTAGGGGTGCGCCGTAGCTTCCTTCCATCAGTTCGTCGCCTCCGTCGTCTCCATGTCGGACGCTCGCCGCGCTCGAGCTGAGCGTCGGGCCGCCCTCGCCGCCGCGTCGCTCAGACGGCTCCCGTCGGCGGGCCGCCTCGTCGTTCTCCGCCCCCGCCGCCAACGCTGCCACCGGCCCGGTGGGAAACGAGCAGCAGGCGTCCTCGCAACATCCTTCGGTGCGGCAGGACGGCCGCACCGCTACTCCATCGCTCACCTGCTGGCTCTCGTCTCACGCGCACCGCGCTCCCATGGAGGCACGGGCCGCTCATCGCGGCGAACGAGCTCCTGCGTTACCGCCCCGTCGACGACGTCTATGAGGAGTGGCTCGACCGCGTCGCCGAGCTTCCGTGCCGCGGGGGGCTCTCTGGCGCCGTCCCATCTCTGCCTCCCCCTCAGCAGGCCGCGGGCACGGGGCTCGTGGCGTGCCTCCACCTCGACCCCAAGACGGTGCCTTGCGCCAAGGCGCGCGCCTCGCGGCGTGATCCGCCGCGCCCGGTGCCCGCGCATGAAGAAAGGAGCTACCAAGAAATCCCGCGACCGCGAGAAGCTGCACCAGCGCTCCCTGCGCCACCTCGTCAAGACCGCGCGCTGCCTGCAGTGGCATAGCGCGGACCTTGCCAAGACCAAGCTCCGCCCCCGAAGCGGGCCCCGGCAACCACGGCAGGCTGCCGCGCCTTCACCCCTGAGCTGCGTAGCGTTGCCTGGCCAGGCAAGTTCAAGCCAGATCTGCCTCCTCGGTACGACGGCACCGCCGACCCTGTGGAGTTCCTGCAGCTCTATGAGTTGAGCATCGAAGCGCCCAACAGAGACGAAAAAGTCATGGCGAACTGGTTTCCCATGGCACTCAAGGATGGGGCCCGCTCCTGGCTCCTGAACCTACAGCACGACTCGATCTCCTTCTGGGTCGAGATGCACGACCGCTTCGTCACCAACTACCAGGGCACTCGTGACCGCCCACCGGTCGCGGGCGACCTACGCCACATCAAGCAATAGCCAGGAGAAACCCTCCAGAAGTACATCCAGCGCTTCAACAGCACCCGCCTCAAGATCCCCAAGGTCATGGACGAGGCCATCATCTCCGCCTTTTCGACGGGTCCGCGACGTCAAGATGAAGGAAGAGCTGGCTATCCATGAGGAGCTTTGCACATCTCAGGAGCTGTTCAACCTGTCGACCAGGTGTGCAAGAGCTTGAGGAGGGGCGCCTCTCTCTCCTCGAGGCTGCCAGCTGCAGGAGTGGGAGGAAAAGAAAGCCAAGGCCAAGGACATGAAGCGTAAAGAGGCAGTAGTGCTCGCAGCAGAGCCCGACACAAGCGAGGCAGAGATCAGCCCGAGTCATCCAAGAACGGCCGCCCATTCTACGCCTTCCACAACTGAACACCCACAACACTAGCGACTGTCAAGAGCTTAGAGCATTTGGGAAGGACGCTCGGCCGACGCCCCGAGCGCAACGATCGGGGCTACGGCCATAGAGGAGGACGCGGAGGCGGACGCTGGGACGACCATGGCCCGCGCCAAGAGTGGCGTGACCGGCCTTGTGAGGACCGCTGGTAGGACCAACCTCGCGAGGGCGCCTAGAGGGACCCGCCTCGTGAGGATCGCCCCCAGGGCAACGCTGGCCTTCCCCCGATGCCGCCGCCAAGGAGAAATGACGACCACACCAGGAAGAGGGGGCTGGGGGCTTCCAGGAGCTGCGCGCTGTCGCTTGCATCCTGGGCAGCGCTCAGGCCCCAGCCTCTCAGCGCATCTTCAAACAGTTCACTCACGAGGTGAACGCAGCGCTCCCCAAACTCGAGGCCACGTGCCCGCTCAGGTGGTCCCAATGCGCCATCACTTTCAACTCGGCGGATCAGCTCAAGTGCGCAGCCACCATTGCTCCCCTCCCTATGCCTGTGCTCCCCAGTCATCAGCAATGTGCAAGTCACCAAGACTCTCATCGACGGCGGGCAGGGCTCAACGTCCTATCCGTCGACACAGATTCGACAACCTCCAAGTGCCCTATGAGCAGCTCCAGCCAACCAAGCCTTTCTCAGGAGTGACTGACGGTTCCACCACACAATAGGGCAAGTCCGCCTGCCTGTCACCTTCGGGGAGCGCAAGAATTACCGCACCGAGCTCATCGACTTCGACGTCGCGCACATCCGCCTGCCGTACAATGCCATCCTCAGGTATCCAGCCCTGGCCAAGTTCATGGCAGTCACTCACCACGGCTACAACATTCTCAAGATGCCAGGAAGCGGGGGGATCATCACGGTCCCATGTGAAGAAAGGGATGCGGTGTGCTCCAATGAGCGCGCCTTCCAAGCCGCGGCAATCGACAACCCTGACAGCAGAAGTGAAGGCCCTCCGAGGGCCATCCCCAAGAAGAAGCTACCGTGCCGTGCAGGACCCCAAGAAAATGGTGTCGCATCAGGAGCCTCGTCAGGATCAGCGCCTGCTCCAGGGGTGCCTCCCTCCACCGCATAGGAAAGCGCGCCCGGCGCCCTCCTCAGGCAAGGCTCGGGGGCTCTCTTCTGGAGGGCCTCAGAACTTGCCAATCTCACGAGGGAGGCGCTTGGGCACCACTTGGAAGCGTGCTTCACGACACGTGTTCCTCAGGAGAGCATGTGGCGAGGAATGCCCACCACCCGGGAGTTCATCACCAAGACCACCCAACAGCTACAAGACGCAAAGGTCATGCGTGGCGACAGCCGTTCACAGAGTGTGGCTCACCACCCAGGCGAGGGTGCTGAGCTGCGCGCCTGCGTCGACATCCCAGGGTTCAACAGGGCCGCATCTCAGGAGCGCTTATGGCCATCATGCGCGGGCCGCTGTGAGGGTCCACCACATAACTTCGTTCGCATGCCCCTCGGCTTGCCGAGCATGGCATCGGCCCATGAATGCCATGTGCGGAAAGTCCAGGCTGCTCAGGAGGCCAGGTTCCATGCCATTCTGGAGGAGATGGCGACGGCCTTCAGGGAACCTCCTGAACCCCCAGAGCCTCCCAAGGCTCAGGGTCCCGGTGGCTCATGAGGAGTCATTCCTTCGACACATGGCTTCAGCTGCACCAGCTCTACTCCGTCTACAGACCCAGGTGACATATCCCAAGTTCATTTAAGCTGGGAGCGCCCCTCGGGTTGTACTATTCACAGGCCACGTGGGTCCATCCCTGTGGCATGTATCCTTTCTACTTATGTTTCTAAGCTTACCTCGCTGGGGGCGCCCCTCGGGCTGCATCATCCCCACTGTCGGATTTCGGGTTCCGGCAGACCCTTGAGGTTCGAACACTCGGGTGCGCGCGGAGATTTCGCCTCCTACCTACCTGCACCCCTCCGCCTCGCTAAGATCTAAGCTAAGGAAAGAACACAACAAGAGACACAGGGTTTATACTGGTTCGGGCCACTGTGTGGTGTAATACCCTACTCCAGTGTGTGGTGTGGTGGATTGCCTCTTGGGCTGATGATGATGAACAATACCAAGGAAGAACAGCCTCGCGAGGGTCTGTTCTTGCTGGGGGGACGACCTGCTAGGAGGAGTTCAGTCACCCTTCTCTCTCTCTGATTTCGATCCGATCCTTGATCTCGATCTCGATCTCCCAACTTCCTCTACCCTCTCTGTGGGTGGCTGGTTCCTATTTATAGGCAATGGCCCTGGGCCTCTTCCCAAATATTGAGCGGGAAGGGCGCCAACAATTGGCCATTTTGAAGGGGAACATCTAGTACACTTATCCTGACTAAAGTTGGTCCTCGCCTGCACAAAGCTCTGGTGGTGACGCCGTCTTGGGCTCCATGATGACCTCTGTCTTGCAGTCTTCCTGGTCTTGGTCTTGTTGCACCGAAATGGCAACCTTTGCCTGATGCCTCGGTACTCCGCGGCTGCGCTTGCCCCCTTTGCACCAAAGAGGAAAGGAGGACACTGCGCGGTGGCGCCCGCCTGGCGCCTTTGGTCGTCATGGCTTGCGTCACGGGCACCTCGTGAGGTACCCCTCCTTGATCTCTCCGCCTCCTCGCGAGCCAGCCTGTGAGGCCGTGCCTGAGGAAGCTCCGTGTCGTCCGCCCCGCGAGGCTTGGCCCCTCGCGAGGGTCTTGGGTCTGTGTTGATGAAGATGGGCCGTGCTGGGCCCCCCTTTGAGCCACGCCGCAGGCCGCAGGCAGGCAAGTCTGGGGACCCCCGTTCCCAGAACGCCGACAGTAGCCCCCGGGCCCAAGGCGCGCCCGGACTTGGCCGTGCAGGGAGGCGGAAGGGCAAGAGCGAAGCGCCGCGGGCCCTAACAGCCTGCGGCCTTGGGCGCCGCGTGGCGGTTGATTGGACGTGAGCGCCTTAGCAACCGCGCGAGTTGATAAAGGAGCGGCATCCGCCTAGGCTTTGCTTTTTGCTTTCTCCGGTTGCTGCTCAGATCCCCTTTCTTGCGCCTCTCCTTCCTTCCTCCAAAATTTCCAGATCCACTCCGACCGCGTGACCTAGGAAGCCATGGCGCCTCGTCAGTCCCCGGCCGTAGCTTGGTACTCGTCTGCCCTGGACTCGCCGAACGTGTCGGAGGCGAGCCTCGCCCGGTTGCGCCGGATGGCGGCGGCGCGGGGCATTGACGGGGCGAAGGTGTTCAAGGCCGGCTCCGCCACCCCTGAGGGTCAAGGGAGCACCTTCTATCCGTTCTTCGTAAGCCATTGCTGCTGGCCTGGTGCCTCCCTTCTCCGAGTTCTTCTTCTCTGTCCTCCGCCATTATAAGCTACAGGCTCTGCATCTCCACCCCAACTCCGTCCTTCTCCTGGCAATCTTCGCCTATTACTGCGAGGCTCATGTAGGGGTGCAGCCCTTCAGTGGCCTTGCTGCGCCACTACTTCTACCTCCGGACCTCTCGCGGTCCTGCTTCCGCGTGCGCGAGCTTCATCGCGTACGGTGGCGCCATTGCCATTTCGAACCCCGGGAAAAGGATTGAGGGCTTCAGGAGCAAGTGGGTCTTGGTGGATGCTGGGCGCATCCACCCTCGGCTGATCTTGCCCACGGAGCAACCCACGAGCTCCAGCGATTGGGGTCGAGCGGAGCTCGCGGACCCCCGCGCGAAGCTGGTGTTGGAGAAGATGGACGCGGATCTGAGGCCGGCCAACATGGCGGCGGCGAAGCTGACCGGCGCGTCGCTGCTGAGGGAATTCCTGGAGCACCAGCTGGCTCCGCTTCGGCAGTACTCACTTCCGATGTGGAGGCCCCATCCGAGCCCCGCGGCCTTGGCCGACGGAGATCTGGCTGCGGTCCTCCAATCTCTGGTCGGGGGCGATGTGGCGAGGTTGGAGGGCGCTCCTACGCCCTTGTTCCTCCGCGACGACTGGGAGCAGGTAGTGGAGTCCATGCCCGTCTTCAACGGGGACGGGCCCGTGCCCATGGAAACTCCCGAGGAACCGGTGGACGTGCCCTCCGACGACTCCAGCGAAGAGGAGGAAGGAGGGGAGCGGGAAAAAGGGCCTGACTCCGAGGCGACTGACGGAGAGTCGAGGGCTCCCCTCCCCGGCGCAGGTCCCGCGTTCTCCGCCTCTCTCCGAGCGATGACGACGAGGATGATGACGAGCAGGACGGGAGCTTGCCCCCGATCCCGAAGAAGGACAGGACCGGGCTGATCTCCCGCGGGTCTGCCCCGGCCCCGAGGCGGACCGCAGACGCACCTTCCGCTTCCAAGCTTCCCGAGGTTGACCCTTCTAGCTGGCTTTCGGGCTTCAAATTTGGCCAGAGGCCACTTGAGCTCACTGGCGACGACCCGAAAGCGCTTGATTCTTGTCTTTATTTCTTGTTCTGCTTCTGAGGCTTGACGTCCGCATCTCTTGGATAGGCTGGCGCCCGCAGCAAAGAAGCCGAAGGGAGCTCCTGAGGTTCCATCTGTGGCAGCGCCTCTGCCCGCCAAGGAGGGTGACCGCAATGCACGGGCTTCTCCTGCCCGGTCGTCCTCGCGAGGCCTGGCTGAGCCGGCGGGGGCAAGCTCAGCCCCCATGGCCCAAGTGACTCCCTAGGTGCCTTTGCCTGCTACCGCCACTACAGCCGTTGGGGCGCAGCAGACTCCACCTCAGGATGCTGTGGCCGCGCTGCCGCCTTCTCCTTCTACTCCACCGACTGCTGTCTCTCTGACTCCTCCTGCCGTTCTGGATCGTGCTGCTGCTGAGCTGGACCGGCTGCGGCAGGATCTTCTTGGCGACGACCCTCGCTTGGTGGCCGGGCGCTTGGAGCTGGCTTCAGGATGGATCCGCTCCGATGCTTCGATTCAGGCGGCACTGGTCCAGGCCTCGACGGCTTGCGATGAGGAGAAGCAGGCCGTCCTTGAGGCAAAGGCTGCTCGTGACGCAACTCTGGGGGAGGTGGTCGACGTCCGTGGTCGCTGCAAGGCACTGGAGCACGAGCTGCAAGGCCTGCAGGACCAGCTCGTGAAAGAGGTCCGCCTTTGCCAAGAGCAGGAAGAAGGCGTGAAGGCTCGCGAGGCGGCCGTCAAGGAGAGGGAGGTCAAGCTCAGGAGCGCCGCGCCGCCTAGGCGCGCCTGGAGCAGAGTTGGGAGGCGAGGAAGGCCGAGCTGGACGACAAGGCCCTTGGTTCTTGCCGAGGACCGCGTGGCCTCACGGAGATGGAGGCGAAGGCTCGCTCCTCGCTGAGGACGCTTTACGACAGCGGCCTGGAGAGCCCGCTGGGGCGCGAGGACGGCCCCGCCAAGCTGCTTCCCTTCCTGGTTCGTGCTCTTGAAGATGTCTCCCTTGGCCTTGGCCCCACGGCCGAGGCCGAGGCGCATGTCCTATCTTCTGCAGCGCTGACGCGGGTCCTCACCCACACCTACCTTCGCGATCCTGGCGTCGACCTCGACAGCCTGCTGGAGCCAGTAAGCGGCGAGCGTGCCGCTGCCGCTACCGAGGCCATGAAGGGTCACGCGGAGGCTCTGCTGGGGAAGTTTCGGGCCTTCAGCACCAAGCCGAAGCAAGGCGCTGCCGACCCCACTACTCCATGAGGCGAACCCACTCCGCGCTGCTCCACCGCCGACAAGTGACTCCGTTGTGGCTCCTGTCCTGCCTTTAATTCCTGCACATGTATCATGCCTCGGGGAGGCATTTAAACTTGCATTTGGCATTGAGATAACATTGTGGACTGTAATATTTGCTTTTGAATTCCTTGAGATTTACGCTTTCTTCCTACTTGCTTATGTTCTACGCCGGCAGAGCCCGGCCCACGCATACCTCAGCCGCCGTTAGCCCCGACCGAAACCAGGACGGGACCAAGGAGTGAGGGGCTACGTGACAAGTTAGGCTCCTGAGTCGACGATGCTCAGGAGTCCCCCTTGGCGCAAGAACAGCAAGTAGGGAGGTAGATGTGGGTGGATTACCGTTCGACGTCTGCAGAGCCGGCCGCGCGCATACCTCAACCGCCGTTAGCCTTTCGGAACTAAGGAGTGAGGGGCTACGTGACCAGTTAGGCTCCTGAGTCGCGATGCTCAGGAGTCCCCCTTGACGCTCAAACGGCCTTCGTACCTTGGCTCCGCTCGGGGAGAGACGCGCGACGAACCAGGCCCGGGGGCCTGGCTGGGCGGCGTGCGTCTGGGCGTGACCCAGGCGTAGCCCCCGTGCCCAGCCCCCTCGCGCGGCACTCCCGAGGGGAGGCGTTACGATGAGGCTAGACAGTGAGCTCTGGGCTCCCTGAGGTTGATGCGGGCCCGGGGGCCACCTCAGTTGTTTATCACCAGCGCGGAGCATAGCGCTTCCGTATGTGTACGGGCATAGCCGCTCCTCGGCAGTGTCGTCAAGCCAGCGCGGAGCATGGTGCTTCCACTGGTACGTGGGAGGGGGCCCCCTCCGGGAGGAGCCCCCGGGGCGTGTACAGCCCCGCCCTGACACGTGGCTGGCACGGTAGGGCCTGGCGAGGTGTATCTGGGCACCCGTGAGCCAGCGCGGGACTCACGGGGCCCTACCTCTAGGCGGGTTGCGCCTGGCACTGGGCCTTATCTTGTGATGTGTCCCTGCAAATTTGGTTAGATGCCGGCACTCTACGTCCTCGGGTCCCGGCCCTCGAGCTGGTCTCAGCCGTCGCTGGTATGCCAGGTCGCGATGCCGTGGACAAGGCCAGAGGGTGAGGGCTGGAGAGCCAGTAAGAGCCCTGAGTCACGATGCTCAGGTACCCCCCTTTAACGTGCAAGTGGTTGGCATGGAGAAGAAGAGGTGCCGTGGACCGGCATCAAATAATCAAGCATGGCGGGTCGAACGCATAACCAGAAATAAACGCAAAAGGGATAGATGCCGCTGGGTCTGGCCCGAGCGACTTGGGGATGATGCGGCCTGAGGGGCGCCCCCAACAAAGTAAGCTAACAACATGAAATAAAAGGGATACATGCTGCAGGGGCGGACCCACGCGGCCTGGGAATAATGCAGCCCTGGGGGGGCGCTCCAAGCTGGAAATGAAACTTGTAAGATGTCACCTGATGATGTTGAGGATGAAGGACTGTTGGTGTAGCAGACTCGGTGGGCTGCGGAAAGCCGATCCTCACGAGCCCCCAGGCCTAGGGGCCTCGGGAGGCTCCGGAGGCGCTGGTGGCTCCTCGCGGACCATCTCCATCTCCGCCAGGGCTGCGGAACGCCTGGCCTCTTGTGCCTCCATGATGCCCCTCATGAGGCGCTGGTACGTGGCAGCCGCGTTCGGCAAGCCGTAAGGCATGCGAACGTAGCTGTGGGGTGGACCTCGCAGTGCCCCACTCGCGAGGGCCAGAGGCGCTCCAGAGAGGCGACTCGATTGAGCCCTGGTATGTCGATGTAGACGCGCAGCCCACCATCCTCGCCTGGATGGGGAGCCACTGCTGGTAGGCGGCGGCCGCCTTTCATGACTCTTGACTCCTGTAGCTCCTGAATGGCCTTGCTGATGAACTCCTGAGGGTCTAGCTCTCCTTGCCTTACTCCTTCTTGAGGGAAACGGGCTTCAAAACACGCCTCCATGTGGTGCCCAAGCGCCTCCCTCGTGACCTAGCCAGGTCGGTGGCCTCCAGGGGAGAGCCCCCGAGCCCTGCCTGAGGAGGGCGCCGGGCGCGCTTTCCTATGCGATGGAAGGAGGTTCCCCCTGGGCAGGCGCGGGCCCGGAGGGGCCTGCGTCCTGAGGGGCTGGGCCGGACGATGTCTTCTTCTTCTTGGGGCGGTCTCGGGAAGCCTCCTGCTTCCGCGATCCGGGTCTTCCAGTACGCGGCCTGAAAGGCTCGTTCCAGGGAACACACCGCGTCCTTCTCTTCACAGGGCACCGTGATGACTCCGCCACTTCCTGGCATCTTGAGGACGTTGTAGCCGTGGTGAGTTACGGCCATGAACTTGGCAGCGCTGGTACCCAAGGATGGCGTTGTACGGCAGGCGAATGTGAGCGACGTCGAAGTCGATGAGCTCGGTGCGGTAGTTGTCGCGTGCCCCGAAGGTGACAGGGAGGCGGACCTGCCCAATCGGGACCGTGGAGCCGTCGGGGACTCCAGAGAAATGCTTGGTTGGCTGAAGCTGGCTGTAGGGCACTTGGAGATTGTTGAACGTCTCCACGGACAGGACGTTGAGCCCTGCCCTGCCGTCGATGAGGGTCCTGGTGACCACCACGTTGCTGACGATTGGGGAACCAAGCATCGGGAGGACTCCGGCTGTAGCCGCACACTTGAGCTAATCTGCTGAGCTGAACATGATGGCGCACGCCGACCACCTGAGAGGGCGCGTGGCTTCGAGCTTGGGGAGGACTGCATTCACTTCGCGGGCGAACTGCTTGAAGATGCGTTGAGAGGCTGGGGCTTGAGCCCCGCCCAGGATGCAGGCGATCGCGCGCGGCTCCTGGAAGCCCCCAGCCCCCTCGTCCTGGTGGCGGTTCTCGTTTCTCCTTGGCTGCGGCGGCAGCGGAGGGAGGCCTGCGTTGCCTTGCGGCGATCCTCGCGAGGTTGATCGCGCCACCCTTGGCACGGCCACGGTCTTCCCAGCGTCCTACGTTCCTTCCTCCTCCTCGATCGTAGCCCCGGTCACCGCGGTCGGGGCGATGGCCGATCCTTCCTTCTCGCATGGCTCGGAGCTCTTGACATTCGTTGGTGTTGTGGGTGTGGAGGTTGTGGTACACACAGTATCGACTGCCCTTGGGAGGTTCGGGCAGATCTCTGCCCCACTTGATGTCTGGTTCTGCCGCGAGCACGGCAGCCCCCTTGTCGCTTCACATCCTTCCTGGCCTTGGGCTTCTTCTCTTCTGGGTCGGCGGCAGGCAGCTCGAGGAGGGAGAGACGCCCTTCCTCAGCCCTGACGCACTTGGTTGCCAAGTTGAACAGCTCCAAGGAAGTGCACAGGTCTTCATGCATCGCCAGCTCCTCCTTCATCTTGACATCGCGCACGCCGTCGGAGAAGGCTGAGATGATGGCCTCCTCAGTCACCTTGGGAATCTTGAGGCATGCGTTGTTGAAGCGCTGGATGTACTTCTGCAGGGTCTCTCCGGGTTGTTGCTTGATGCGGCGCATGTCGCTCACGGCGGGTGGCCGGTCGCGAGTACCTTGGAAGTTGGCGATGAAGCGGGTGCGCATCTCGTCCCAGGAGGAGATCGTGCCTGGAGCCAGGTTCAGGAGCCAGGTGCGGGCCCCGTCCTTGAGTGCCATGGGAAACCAGTTCGCCATGACCTTCTCGTCTCCGTTGGTAGCTTCGATGCCCAGCTCATAGAGCTGGAGGAACTCCGCAGGTCGGTCGTGCCATCGTAACGAGGAGGTAGGTCTGGCTTGAACTTGCCGGGGCCAACGCGACGCTGCGTAGCTCGGTGGTGAAGGCACGGACAGCCTGTGTGGCACGGGAGGCCTTGGGTGACGGAGAGCTTGGTCTTGCATGTCCCCACGCGCTGCAGCTCTGGGAGCAGCGCGGGTCTTGACGTGCGGGAAGCAGGAAACATGTCGCGACGTGCTGGAGCAGGGAGCGCCCGGGCAGCTTCTTGCGGCGAGGGACTTCTTGGCAGCTCTGCTCTTGCCGCGCTGGCACCTGACGGAGCGGGTTCCTCCCAGGGGCCACGCGCCTTGGAGCCATGGTGCCTTCTTGAGGAGGAGGCGGCTGGGGCGCCCCCGGAGCTTCGTCGCCCGCGCAGGGCGGGGTGCGGTGCAGCGGAATGGACGGCGTAGGAGAGCCCCCTGCGGTGCGGACGAGCTCGGCGACGCGGTCGAGCCATTCTTCTTAGACGTTGTCGACGGGACGGTAGCGCAGGAGCTCATTTGCCGCGATGAGCGCAGCTCGAGCCTCCATGGGCGAGCGGAGCACGCGCAGGACGAAGAACCAGCTGGGTGAGCGAGGGAGTTGCGGTGCGGTCGTCTTGCCGCACGGACGGATGCTGAGACGATGCTTGCTGCTCGTCCCGGCCGGTGGCGGTGTTGACGGCAGGTGACGGGGAACGGCGAGGACGCCCGCCGACAGAGCCGTCTGGGCGACGCGGGAAGCGAGAGCGGCCGCGCTCGGCGCGGGCCCGACGAGCGTCAGACATGGGCGCGATGGTCGGAGGAGAACGGTGGTGGAAGACGAATTCCGGCGCACCCCTACCTGGCGCGCCAAATGTCGGATTTCGGGTTCCGGCAGACCCTTGAGGTTCGAACACTGGGGTGCGCCGGAGATTTGCCTTCCTACCTACCTGCACCCCTCCGCCTCGCTAAGATCTAAGCT